>NW_024104620.1:3355000-3400000 GCF_003945595.2 Pipra filicauda
GAGAACAGTTCACCGGCTAGCATTAATGCAAGTTTTAATTATATAGCTATAATACCACTTTCCCCTCTGAGAAAGGTTGGGTTAGATTACATGGTGCAAAAGGAAATTGCAGAAAATAATAACTTCAAACCAGCCCTCGCTCCTGCGAATTTGTAAGAATTTGGTAGCGCTCTCATCGCTCGCATTTTCAGGACAGACACATTCATCCAGTTGCTAGGAAAACCAAATAATGAAAACATAGCTGGGATTTAGCAAGTTCCACTGGGAATTACCTATGATAGAGGGCAGGGCTGCACTTCCTCAGAACATGCTCCTGCTGTAAAAATTCACAAACCTGGCATTCATACAGGCATCTGTCGCTTGCTCTAATGCCAGTTCATAGTATACATACAAACATCTGCTTCCATGCACAAAGGGATACAGAACGCTTGACAGGTCTGTGTTAGCAGGGTTCGCAATGCCAGTTCTTTATGCAAAAACCCTAATGCTTCCCGTCAAGCCATTAGAAGTGATACAATCAGCCCAGGCCCCATTAAGCCATCAGTGTCCACCTGTGATAAAGATGGCCATTTGTTTTCTTAAAGCCCACTTAATGTCTGCTTAACTCAATTTGTCAGGAAATGTAGAACAATTTCCTCACAGCCTGAAATTTGGTAGTGGTTCAAAGTCAAAAGGCCAGGTCTAGTCTTATTCAAATGATATAATGAACAGTCTTCAAATCTAAATCTCCCTTGGGGAGATGCTGTTTACTTTTTTTTTTTTAAATGTTAGAAAAAAAAAAAGGAAAAGTAAAATGTATGCTTTTCTTTGATTACTAAAAATATTGAATCCTTTTAACCCCTTCATATGGGTCAGCTGAGAAATGAACTTCCTTGCTTCCTTCTTTTGCTGGAGGTTAATATACTAAAGGTTAGGCAGAGCAGATCAAAAATACCAGAATGCATATGCAAAAAATTATTTCCAGCGTATTTTAAAAGTCTCTTTTTAAGTGTATAAATTTGCAGTTTAACCACCTAAAACATATCTCCAGTTTTCACTCTTCCTGGGATCTTTCCTGGTGTATTGACAGGGGGCCCAATCCCTTCTCTCCACAGCAATGCCAAGGGCTCTGCAGTTCACAGAGAGCAAAGTCAGAGTGTGTTTGACACCTTTGGTGGGAATTTTGCCTGGGGAAAACAGACAACAGCTGAATAAATGTGATACGGCCCCGACTTTGTGATTGTTCTGGGACGGTTCCTATTCAGCGTCCTAATTTTCATGTAAGGTGAAAGCTGAGAAATGCTTTGCCACCTCATCCCCGTGCATCCTTACACCTTGCTCCAGGTTTTCTCTCTCCCGAATCGCTGTCCATTCCCAGGTCCTCAATGACATGGCAGTCTGGAGATCATGGGTGAGGACCAGAGGGATGCCAATAAAAGCGCATCTTCAATGGGGGCAAGGAGAGGCGATGAAGGAGGGGGGAGCAGGGATTTTAGGAGCTGGCAGTGATGTCCTGTCATGCTTCCACCACTTCACACAACAAAAATAAGTAGCGGTGGGCCACTGCTGTGGTAGGACACAGCACAACCACCAAGTCACCTCTTTGACCAAAACAAAGAGAGAGAAAAATACCTATATACAGAATAAACAGGATTCCTGATTTTTAAAACATAATCACACACCGATAGGTTCAAGAAATTAAATTAAATTAGAAATAATGACCTGATGGGTACTGTTTGTGTCCTTGAAGACATTTTTTGAAAGTGTGAGCAACTATCTGTGTGTGGAAAGGAGTGTAGGTCAGACCTTGTAGCTCAGCCTCTCTGCTGGCTTTAACTGCTGTTGGGGAGGTGCGTTACGGCCTCGAGTTGCGCATTTGCAGAGAAAAATATCACACCATCCAGATGCTCAAGTCTGCTCTTTCTGCACAGAAAACCCCGCACAAGGCTCTTGCAGTGGATGAAATACCAGAAAAAGAGCTCATCATGTTTTTCCTGTGCGTGGTAGAAGTTAGCAGTGAAGCACAATCGGTTCAGTCGGGATCAGACTACCCATTAGCTATCAAAGTCCTAAGTCTAATTAACCCCCAAAATGGACTGACAAGGATCATTCCCCTTTGCTGCTGCCTAACCAGTTGTATGTACGCTGGGCATGCAGTACCTAAGTCAGATGCTGCTTTGTTATAATTAGGGCAGCAAATTTTGTTTTCTGTTTGGTACTTGCTGTTACATATTGCATGTAATGTATGGCACTGTTAAGGGAAAAAAATTGGAGTCAAAGTGCCTGGAAAGTTAGGTCTGCTCTGTAGCACTGTGAGATTGTTGACATCTGCCGAGGTTGGAGAGCTCAGTAAGCAGGAAATGGGGTGTCACTCTGAGTGGTAGTTTACCATTATCCTGGCATCCTAATGAAGTGTCTGCAGTGCACAGAGCTTCTGGATGGCATCTTAACGCACGGCTAAGCAAAAGCACTTCTCTCCTTGTCACTGTCATCCATCTGCCTGCACCCTACTGTAGCCAATGGGATGGAACCATGCTACAATGTGCTATAAGCCATTTAGAGTTGCACATTGCATAATCAGTCCCATCAAATATGTAAAAAATGACTATTATTGGTTATTTCCCTCAAACTCTGGCACCTGGAGTTTGATACATTAAAGTTTAACTTTTCTAAGTGCTGGTTTTTTCCATTAATTCCACATATATTTTTGTTAAATGGGACTGAGTTGCAAACTCATTGTCTTGGGTCTTGCTAATGGATCACAAAAGTTGTATGAATATTCATTGCAAATTCCACTTTATATCACATAGGATGAATTCATCAATTGCCCAGATAGAGAGTTTTCACCCAATTCTCATTTTCTTTTGCAAGATCTAATTCTGAGGCATGAATAAAAAGTAAATCAATTCGGATCACAAATTGCTTATTTTCCTTATAGCAAATATTAGTTAGTTTGAACACTTCTTATAGATTTTTTTTTTAAACAAGGAAATATTTTACAATATATCTGCAGCAGAGGATTGCCATAGTGTACTGAGAGTGATTAAAATTGGGACTTTTATGCTGCATGCAGCAACATTAAAATATCCTGACATTAAAAGTGATATGAATAAGTGATCTATATATTTATACATAAAAAACTGTGTATTTTAGCCAGCATGACTTCCAGAATATGAACACTTACCAAATGAAAGCAGAGTTTTGGGGAGTTGATGTGCCTGGGAGAAAAAAAAAACAAAAAACAAAAAACAAAAAATCAAGCCAACAGAGCACTCCCTTTTGAGCAAGTTTTCATTCCCTGATAACACCAAAGCTATCAAGGACCGGGGTTAAGCATTGTGTGACAGAGCAAGCTTCTAAAATGGGCAAGAGCAAGATGAATTGGCTAAGTCGGGTGTTTATTTATACAAACAAGAGGGCAGAACATAATTTAGTTGCATCAGGAATTTTTCACAGACATTAAAACTATAGCAAACATAACAGCGGGGATGCTTGCACAGCAGCACAGTGGGGAAGCTCACAGAGCGTCTGCCCACACTCCGGCTGGCTGTAGCCAGCACCATAAGTCTCACAATTTCATTAGCACTCAAAAATCCACCTAAACCACCCCATTCAGACTAAAAAAAAAAAAAAAAAAAAAAAAAAAATAGATGAAATAAACAACACCCCCCCCCAAAAAAAAAAGCCCCAGACAAGACCCATCTTTCTCTCGGCAGCCGAATCAGTCGCGAATTGTTGGAAAAACTCTTGGCAGGCAGATTTTGCTGTAGCAACAGTGTGTGACGTTTTAACCACAGCAGAAATCTTATCCAAAAAAACAAAACAAGGTGAGAAGAGCATGTAAGAAAATCACAGAAAACCGTGCCCAAAAAAACACCACCAACAAAAGGCAGCAGATCAATAGTTTGATATTTTATGCAGAATCATAAATCACTGGGTTTTTTCAGCAGTTCAGCCGTGAGGCTCGAAAGCATAAAAAGAAGCCTTGGCTTGTGATAAAATTAGGCATTAATGTGAGGCATAAATGCCGTTTAACATTAAACATGCACAAGACACCGAAATGCCTGGAAAAAGGGAAATGGGTGCTATAGTAAAACTATACAAAGTAAGTTGGACATGAATAATGCAGCAGGTCTGAGGAGGGTCATGGGTCAGACCCCAGTACCTTACAAAATAATGAATGCATGTCAGGTTAGAGACATCCATTCCTTCCTAGCCAACGTGAGTTATTGGAGATAAACCCTGGACTTCCTGTTCTGAAACAAAGTGGCTTGTTGTAAACATCTATGTCCATTTAAAATTAATGATTAAAAGAAAGATTCGGTGGGATTCGCTTAAGTATTCTTTATGGGCACAAGTGCTAAAGGTTACTTTCTTCATTCATTTTTACCCAGCCACTGTTAATGTTACAGACACATCATGTTTTCTTCTGTGTTCAAATGTTTATCCAAAGCTCATTTACAAAAGAGCTTATATAATAGTAAGAAGGGTTATTTTTTTTTAATGCATTCTTCATTTAAATATAAACAAGAGAGCATCTCCACGGTTTTACACTGTTAAAGGGAGCCAGCCCTATTTATAAAGACAGTAACCCAAATTCTAAATATATTTTCTATGATTCTTTTACACGGAAAAACCATCTGCGATTCACTTCAGAGTATCCTGATCTGCTGAAATTATCCCCTAAGTCTCCCATAATTTCCTCCAAAAATGCAAAAAGTATTAACCCTCCTCTCATTCTTTATTTGATATATGTGATTATGATGACTTTTCCTTCCAAAATCTTCACAGGGAAAAGAGAGTCTAACTTTCCAAAATGGAATTTTTTTTCCTCAGATTTTCACCAATTTTCACAGTAAAAAGAATATAATTAAAACCAATACTGTTTCTTTTTATCACAACTGCTCTGCTTCATTTGCTAGACTTATCTGGAGAATTTAACAGCTGTTCAGAGTGTTTTCCTTCCTTTTCACACTGCATTGCTAGGCTTCATGATACAGCACAAGGAAGGGGATAACTTTTTCCCACCTATTTGTAAAAACCCACATTTAAAGATTTCTTCCCTTCATTTGTGCATGGTAAAAGGAAAAACCTCAAAAAAAAAAATTTAAAAAATCTTTCCACTTAGGAATCTGAAAGCAGAAAATTCCTAGGAAAGTGGAACTGAAGGCTTTACAAAAATAAAGCGAATACATAGGTATTGCAAATGAAACATAAGATCTTGCATCTGATCTGTTAAATATTCCATCAACAAGGTCAAGAGTAAAGACAAGCCCAGCCACAAAAACTGAAGCGAGAGTATGCTTTAATAAAAAAAATGAACAGTTTATCCTCTTCAGCTTCTCAAGTGGAAAAACAAATTCTTTTATACTAGAGAAAAATCAAGCGTGTATAGAGCATTTAAAAAAAACCACCAATATCAACCATTTTAATGAAAGAGTACCCAATATTTTCATGGAACTATAAAAGGGAGCGAGACTAAGTGTTATGGCAAAAAGCCTGGGCTCAGCAGCTTTGTGTGGGAAATGGTGAAATGTGACTGTGATTTATAATGAGAAAAGGTATCTACAACATACAATTTTCTACCTAGCTGCAAATAATAATTCATAGTGATGTCCCTTCCAGATAAAATACCTTTGCAATGTAGGACTCATGTGGTAAAATGATCATGATAAATGTCAGACCAGTGCAGGTAACGGCTTTACAAACCATTAAGATTAGCTGGCTCTTTTTTTTTGATGATAACAGTAACCATGCTGTGACTCTATGTGGTAATAATATCTCAGTACTGATAAATGCCAGAGCCAGGCAGAGGTGTTTATCATTCCCAGTTCAGAAATGCTGACTAAAGTTACCACATGTTGCCTATTTTTTCTTTTTTCACAATAGACTAACAATTAACAAATAGACCGATTCACAGCATAATTTTATGCAAAATTTCTACCATTTTTGTGCTTTAGTGCCTACCTAAATATCTCCTGTGTACCAGCGTTGATGCTTTTGGTACAGTAAGCCCTAAAACAAAGCTTTCTAGCCTTCCCATTCTCTCAATAAATGACTTCTTTGTAAATTAATACTGCTCTTTTATATTTCATTTCTTTTACAAATACACCTCATAAAGAAGTGCAGCCTCTTTAAGCAGCTGTTTCTGTAAGGAAGGTGGTTACCAAGTTGGTATCCGTGTTAATCAGCAGAGAGCAGAGTCAATTCCTTCAAGAGAGCACAATTAAGTTTCAATGTATGACATTTCCTTGTAAATACTCTGCAACAGAGGAACAGTGAGCCCTTCCTTCCACTGAGTTTGTCCTTGCCTCAGTGTCTCAGTTCCCCTCAAGTCCATTAAAAAAAATACAAAACCAGAATCAAAAGATAAACTAGTTGAGAACCTGCATTTGAGAGGCTGCAGTAAAGGCAGGGCAACCCCAACATAAATATAACTCATCTAGTGTGGTCATATCGTGTCTTAATGCATCATAGTGTGTCCAGAGAAGGGCAACAGAACCAGGGAAGGGTCTGGAGCACAAGTCTGATGAGGAGGAGCAGCTGAGGGAGATGGGGGTGTTTAGCCTGGAGAAAAGGAGGCTCAGGAGGGACCTTATTCTCTCTCTATAACTACCTGAAAGGAGGTTGTAGAAAGGTGGAGGTCTGTCTCTTCTCCCAGTTAACAAGTGACAGAACAAAAGGAAATGGTCTCAAGCAGTTCCAGGAAGTTTAGGTTGGGTATTAGTAACGATTTCTTCATTGAAGGGATTGCTAAGCATCGGCACAGCTGCCCAGGGCAGCAGTGGAGTCCCCATTCCTGCAGGGATTTAAAAGCTGTGTAGATGGGGCACTTGGGGACATGGGTTAGTGGAGGCCTTGGCAGTGCTGGGACAGTAGTTGGACTTGATGATCTTGGAGGTCTTTTCTGACCAAATGACTCTGTGGTTTTATGTATACACACCAAAAAGCACAAAAGGAGAATTTGCACCCTCTTCCTGCAATAAATTCACTTCTACAAATTTTATATAATTTTCATATATTCATTCATGTTTCCACTGGGCAAAATGAACAGTACTAATGGCAGAAAACCTGAAGGGGTGACTAGGTTGCAAGACTGTGAGAGGTTGTGCTGTTCAGAGGTTAAGGTTCTTTATAGGTCAAACTAGAACAAGAGAGTAATACACAGAAAATGTGTTCTTTATTTGTGTTTAACTTCATTATCACTGTTATCCATTGTGTGACTTCATATAGAATAAATCCATAAGAAAATTTTGGGTTATTTTAACTAGAAAAAAATACCTATGCACTACCTACTTTAAGCTCTTTCTCTTCCACGTCTATATAAATGTTAAAATTATAAACAGTATGGATATATACATCTATATCTGTATGTATGAAATATTAATCTCAACAGGAATTAGTAATACCTGCTGAGGAAGGAATATTTTCCTAGCAATTTTAATTTTTAAATTAAGATTGTGGGAAAATTTGTGCTTGAAACTTTTTTTTGTGGTGAAATCTAAATCAAGGCAGTAATCACCACATATGCTTGTGCAGCACCTACTGCAACTGGGATTTAATCCTAACTGAGATCTCTGGGTGCTAGGGTAATATGAATATTAAAGAGGAACATATACGAAGAATGATAGGTGATAATTAAATCATAGATAAGATCAGAAAAGTATTCTCAGGTTATCTAGGGCATGTAACATGCAAGATGTTTTCCCTACGTCAGACCTACCGGTACCTTATCTAATCTGTTCCTAAATGAAAGCACAGTTGTACATGACTTTAATTTAGTTGCAACATCTTACACAGATCGATGAAAATGTCGGTCAAACCTTTCCCACGAAACCACAAATCATGGTAAAACAGGAAGGCATATCTTAGCAAAAAGGATAGAAATGTTCTTATCACCTCAAAAAGAGATATCAAAGCCCTTAGTGCTGCATTCTTTATTACTGGTCATAAGTTTGAAACACAAATGGTTTCCTGCAGAAATTCCAGTTGTGAGATGTTACAGGTGCGAGAAAATAGCTACAGTGGAACAGCTTCTTGAAATAATTGTTCACCAAGAAGAACTACTAAAAACAACAGCAAATTATTTTATGTTTCCAAACATGAAGGGCTGTTAAGGACAGAGATCCATAAATACAGTGGAATTAATTATGATGAGGAAAAAAGGACAACAAGGACTACCCGGGAAGTACATTGATCGCAGAAGCTTCACCATTGGACAAATATAATTCCAAAGAGGAATTCCATTTAAGATATGGGTCCCTTACTACTTGGCAGTATTTTAGCTTAGGATGACAGTCTAATAATCCAATAAAACAAATGAAAATTATAAAAATATTTTTCTGTGAACCAGAAAATGCTTCCTTAAGGTTAAGAGAGAATTTTAAATCCTTGTAAACTACTCTTGCACCCTGTTAAAGTGACAGAAGGTATGAAATAGTCTGGTTTTAACCAGATATTAATGACGACTTTTCTTGCTCAGTTACCAGCTAGGACACTGTGCAAAGCAACATCCTAATTTGGCGCTCAAGTGGTTATTTTCTCTATTTTTTTCCCTTAGAAATCCAGGACAATACCAGTCGCATCAAATCCATAAGGAGCCTGGTAAAAAAGCTGCCTAGACCCAACTATGACACAATGAAAATCCTTTTTGAGCATCTAAAGAAGTAAGTAGAACCATGGTAGTGACAGACCAATAATTTTAAAAGGAATCGGTACATGGTGTCCTAATCCTATTGGAAATGTCACCCAAAATACCAAAGATAATTATGTTCTTTGGTAAAACTAAGCACGATTTATGTATCTATGTGTATCCTATTCCTGAACAAGAAATCAGGATGTCTAAGCAAAAGCCTGAATTTTTCCTCTAGTAGAAAGCAGAACAGTTTTGTTTCCTTCCAGCCAAATACATTGGGATGTTACAGGTACATAGAACTGGGCAACTGCAACATTTCATTATTGCATTCCCCCTGTTTGGTTGACTTTCTCCAGCAACAGACTTTTGGATGTTCATATTTTCAACATGTTATTCAATCCTCTATATTGATCTTGTGCTATGTTGAGGCACATGATGATAGAAACAACCTCACTCAAGAAAATATATTATGAGCTCTTGTCCTCACAAGAAATCTTGTGACAACACAGAGCACCTTAACAAACTCTCAAGGGAGATTTGGAAGAGCATCTTTGCTCTTCTGGTGTTCCTGAGATACCACAGAAGCAGACAAACGACCCTTTAAGGCTCCACCTTATCATTCCTCTGTGGTTTCCGCCCTCATTTAGCTCTTTTTGCAAGACATTTCAGCCCAAAAATTCAACTCAGGATGTCATGCTCAGCTTGGGTTTATTCTCATGTTTCATGGTATTAACAGTAAAAATGTAGGTAGACCACATGCTCACTCTGAAACCCACCTGCAGCTGTTTGACTTCCAGAATGACCAGGCAGAAGTATCAGACCTCAAGACAGGGACGCGTGAGGGGCAGGATGCTGTTCCTCCCTTACCCTGCCGTTGGGACTATCCAGTCCCATTTTCTACTGTCACTCTTCAGCCAAACTACCCCTAAAATTGAAGGGGCTAAATAGGATCTGGGCCTCATGAAGGCCCTGTGCACAGAGGAGTATTTCATCCCAGGAGTGATATAATGATCCCAGTGAGTGAGTAATAAAGACTCCAAATCAAAGACTACTCTGAATTTATAATGAATGATGCCTTTATACTGATCATTTCTGCTGCATTCTGTTGGCATATGCATATAAGAGATGAAGATCCTTTATCTTGGGTTGCAGCTTCCAGCTGAAATGGCAAAATGAAGTCCATATAGTTGTGGGAATGTCCCCTTTTCATTAATCCTAATGGAAGGATTTTAAGCAGTCCATAAAATGACTGAGTTTGGCCTTGCAGAAAAACAGTTTTCTATGTGTTCATCTGATGTACTGTGTGCACACATTCTCTCCTTCAGCGGGTTATCTAGAGAAGGATGATAATTTATTACTGTCAATGGAAGAATAATAAGGGAAATTATTTCCTGGGAAGAACCTGAGAGCAAGAAGTGGATACACGCTGTCAGCACAGATATGCCATATACAAAATTTACTGCACTCTATGTGGCATTGATCCTAACCTGAAAAAAAGTTTTGCTGCCATGTCTTAGGGGAGAGATATCAGGTATACACAATAAGTCTTTGATCTCGTAGTTAAATCACTTGATTGAGACTCAGGAGACGTGGGTTCAGTTCTTGGCTTTGACCGGATGTTCTGGGTGACCTTGGGTAAATCATTTAATCTCCCTGTGCCTTGGTTCCTTGTTTACAAAATGATGATAATGCTTCCTTTGTCTGCCTTGGCTTTTTAGAACATAATCTATTTGGGACAGCAATTGTTTCCTGCTGTGGATGTGTAGAATAACTGGCAAAACTGGACCAACACTGGTGGCTTTTTGGAGAAAATGAAACGAAAGGAAAATAAAACCACCAAAATACCATCAATAAAATACCAATAGTTCTTACTGTAGAGGTACACCCATGTGGCACAGTGGCACAGAGTGATGGAAGGCAGGAAGATGTGATATTGGAGACATTTGGGGGTTTAAGCATTAGGGAAGCGATTGTGTGATCTCTCTGAAGAAGGTCACTCATCTTCTCTGCCTCAAACACATCCTCAGGAAAAGACAGGGCTATTCCATAAGCTTGGCTCCACTGATATGGAAGAAACAGCAGAATAGATACTGAAAACACACAAAAAAACCAACCCAAACAAGACAAAAGTTACATTTTCCATTTTGAATTTCTTGATGTGAAAGACAGGGGTCAGGCTGACTGGTCTCATGGCTCCATAAATAAGAATGAAGTGGTTCCATAAATAAGAATAAAGTAGTAAACTAAGAATAAGAATAAAGTAGTAATGACATGATGGTTATAATGCAAATATAGACAATGTGTGTTTGTTTGAATCAGGAAACACAACTAGTTTGCAGAGGTTACAAAATGTAGAATTATATTATTTTTAGGGATACTCTTCAGAAGATTGATGTCAATGTGCACAACATGCCAATCTCACCATGGACTTGAACCATCCCTTTACGTCACAAGGTTTTCTCCAGGCAAATCAAAGGAGATTCAAAAGTTTCTGATTAGCTGGGAAAATAATTAAACTGGCTTGAATTTCTGTGTTTGCTAGCAGAGATGGCTGTTCTTGTCCAGTGTTGAACTGGTTCTGATTGAGAGAAGATGAAGGACCACAGCTATGCTGTTTCCTTGGCATTCCCCTCTTTCTCCTATCCTTTTCCTACCCTCTTCTTTCCTGTCAGACAAACAGAACAGGGCTATACAGACCTGAACCACGGGACTTTGTAAGTCTGTGACTTATACAGCACATGAGAGCATGTGTCTCACTGACACACAGCTCTGCACAAGAATCCAATCTTCACCTTATCCTAAACCCCTCTGCAGCAATCCAGTCCACAGGAGCAGGTCCAGATCAAGTAGAAATAACAATGTGAAATGTACTTCAAAAGGGTCCTCTTCAGAAACCCAGACAAAGCAGTAGATGAGAGAGCCTGTGAGAAAGGCCTGGCAGCAGGAATTAAACACCCCTGCCATACATCTCTCTTAAACCAAGCTCTCTGAAGCTTCAAGAAGTCATAGTGCAGCATATGAACACCATGGGAGGTGGATTAAAAGCAAAACTTTGGGCTGCAGTACCTGTTCTTCTTGTACTTAATGGGTAAAAAACCCAACCAACCAATGTTCCCATTTGTCTTTGCATGAAATCTATTCTACCTGAAAGCAGAATAGACAAAATATGAGGATGAACCGACATATCACATAGCTCTTGTCAGTCTAATCCCATAAGGAATTGCTTTATTAGGACTCATACAGAAAATAATTGAGCACAACTACTATTAGATTATTCATACTTCTGAAGATGAGCAAACCAAACAAATAGACTTGACACAGGAAAGAAACAAAAAAACCCGAGTAGTGATTTTCCCAAATAAAGGGCTACAGAAAACAACCTGTTTTATTTGAAAATGTTTAGAATATATTTGTTTGCTGTACATAGCCCGTGTATTGCTGTCCTATACATCTGTGGAAACAGTGTCCCAGTTCCACAGGTCTCCACTCTTCCCTTTTTCTTCTCTACATATGAATTTTACTCCCACAGTGAGATAATCACAGGCACCAGATAAATCTGATACACCTTTCAGACCCCAATTTTTCAGGCACACACAGGACATGAAATGATGCTGAAACCTTGTCTTGGCTCTCTGCACAAACGTGAACTGAGCACAACCAATCCCTGTGTGATAAATCCCTATTTGCAACCAGTAATTTACTCACACAACTACAATACAAGTGAGGCAGAAGGAGAATCACTCTTTATAGTATTTCACTCCTTATAGTATTTTCTGGTCGATATTTTCACCACATACTACTCTCACCATATAGTATTTTCACCACAACACCTTGAGGTAGCTGTTACACACCCACTGGGAAACCGAGGCACGAGGAGTTTAAATGACTTAAAGACTCAGCATAAGCTAGCAATACAATCTAAAACCCTGGAGGGTTTTTTTTTTTTCATTTGCAAAGAAGCTTCTCCAGTGACCACAAAAAATTCTCTTTTCTCCCTTATGCAAAATGCAGCAGGGGAAAGGAACACCCTGACTGGGTCCTCTGCATCGTGCTCCGAGCTGGCGAGGGCGGACGCAGCTCTGCTTGAGAAGCTGTGTGCCTGCATTATACAGCACTGTGCCTGAGCTAATAAGCTGTGCTTATTAATGTTAAATTAATGAATCTCAGCCTGCTCTGCTTATTAGGTTGAGCTCCGTGCCACCGCAAGGCAGCTCTGCGACTCCCAGACCCGAGCTGTGTCACATCTGACCGGGCTGGAGCGCAGGGCAGCCAAGCTCCAGTCTGGCTCTACCCATCCATATATACCCCTGCAAAAGGGTATATTATAGACAAACCCCCCCCCTCCTTGCTCACGATTCCCCCACACAAAGGCAGGATAATATGTGTTATTTACAAAACTATAAAATGGATGTTGAAATAATTAAATGGGAAGGCAGGGGCCAGGCTGACGTTCCCATCCCTCTCCCTTCTGTGGAAAGCGCAGAACCCAGATGCCCAACTGTGGAAGATATTCTTCCAGCAGCAGCATCTGCCTCCTTGGCAGGCACTTCAGGCAAGTTGTCTGGGGAGCTCTGCAGTTGCCTCTTGCTTTATCACGTGGATCTGTTAATGTGCCCTTTCTGGCTGCCTTGTCCGGGCAGGAACCGATACCTTTTGATCCACCTTTGAATCAAAGAAACTCCATTTATTTTGCTCCATTTTTCCCCTACTCTACATAACATGGCAAGACATTTTCAGATGCCATCCATGCTTTCTGCCCTTTCGGAGAGAGAAGGATGATTTTCTTTTTGATTGCCTTCCTCCTCTGCCTAAATTCTTCATTCTCACTACTAATTGTTTGCATTGATTTCACTGGAAATAAGCTCCTCATCAAGAGTAGAACTATTCATCTAAGACAAATGCACTGATAGTAACATATTATCTAACGAAAGTCATAGGTATGTCACACTTTAGCTGTTTTGAAAAAAAAAAACAACTTCACTCATGTTCATAGCTCTATGAACAGAGAAAAACATCCAACTTTGACAAACAAGGGGAGGAACACTCCCCCCACCTCAAACCCCACGACACGTGGCAACTATTCTGAAGAGTAAAGGCTTTTGCAAACTATATACAACTAAACAGACTTGTTTCTACCTATTAAAAAATTTAAAAAAAAAAAAAGAGTAGAAAAAGAGAAAAGCCATGCACAGCCAGCAGCTCACAGTAGCCTGCACACCAGGACACGATGACAATGTGATGACAAGTCCAGCAGCAGTACCCAGAATTCTGAGGGAAAGTTAGAAAATAAAGTACAGTATACAGTAATGATAACCAGGGGATGTCTGCAAACTTTTTCTTTTTTTTTTTTTTTTTTTTCCTCTAAAGTTGGTGGAGGAAAGATGTAGCAAACATATGTGGTTTTCACTTGCTATGTGTCATATCAGCAGTTTTGGGCAGGCTCACATATTAAATGTAGGCTCAGGAGAACCCTTTTTTCACACAGTAGAAGAACAGATTACACTAAGAACTGTGCAACTTTTTAATTAAGAAAATTAATAATAATAATAATAGTAATAATAATAATAATAATAATAAAGGTAAAAGTTACTGAATACTAAAAACAATGCCCAGAATGGAAGGACTGTACAAAAAAATTCTATTTGGGAAACCTCAGTGAACCTGTGGAAGGTCTAAAACCCAAACTGTGGGATGGGCATTTAAATTTTCCTTCAGAAAAAATGCCCAGATTCAAGAATGTTCAGAAGCCCTTAATTGAAGGCACAAAAAAGACTATTTGTCAAAATTTTTTCCTGAATCAAGACCTTTCTTTATAATCAGGGAACTCATGAGCAGCTTTTGCTCTTCAGCCATGGGACAGCAGCAAGGAGAAAAGTTTAACCATATTCCTACAGGCTTTGGGAGCAGCTGCGGGAAATGTGAGGAGGAGAAACATCCTCTTGCTCCAGAAAAGTAAGCAAGTGACTGACCAGAGACGTAAAAGACTCAGGCATCCCTCACTCATATTTTAAAATTTACATGAAATGAATTAATCGCCTTCTAACTTGAGAAGGGCAAATATATATATCAAGATGTGTTCTTGCACACGTGCTTGTCTCAGTTTCAGCTATAGAAGAGTTTTACAAAGGGGCTGGAGCAATGCCAACACTCATCCCATTTACCACATCTTCCCGGGGCTCATTTTGGGGGAAGGAGAAGATTTAAACCCGTTTTCTCTCTGCTAAGCCCACATCACTCTACTAAACTGATCCTTTGTACATTAGTGGACACAAGAAAATGTGCACCAGGCACAAGTGTGCACAGGACAGGAGTTATAGTAGATTTTGGGTTAAAGGCAATAAAGAAATCCAGCTTTTCAGAAGCACCTTTATGCATTTTGATTTTACACACTTGGGGTGGGGGTGACCTGCTACCGAGGATTTTGCAGTCTTGCCCAATCCTACTTTTTTGTGGAATAAGAAAGTTTATAAAGTTTAGCTCTTCATCAGAGAATACCTTACAGTTTAGTGCTTTTAACGAGAAGAATGATGAGTAATTAAAACCACATTTTCACCCATGTTTCCATCTACTTCCTATTTCCACAACCACATTTAAAAATATAAACCCTGATTTTCATAACAGTCAGGCAAATAATTGCACTTGGTATTTTCAATGCTACCAAGTACTGAACTGGTGTATCAGCAAATAACAGAATGATAAAAATAATTAACATAGTTTTAATTTAAATATTTATGACACAGTTGACTCTGTGGCTGCACTGCACCATTGTGCTGAGTGCAGTACACAAATCCTGATAGATAGAGCCCCTGTTTCCAAGAGCTCCCATTGTTCATCGCACATTGCTCAATATCAGACGATCTCAAAAAAGCTTTTCAAACATTAATTAAATCTCCCAACTTCCTTTTCAGGTCAGTAAGTTTTATTATCCTAGTTGTGCAGATAAAGAAAGTGAGGAATGGAGAGGGTAAGGCACTTTCCCACTATGACACAGCCAACACTTCTCACTTCCACTCTTCACTTGCTCCCCAATCCCCCACCACGAGCCCCCCGTGCCTTTGAAGGCTCATCCATGTGCTGTGGGAGTACATGTGCATCTGGCCAGCACATCCCAGGGAGGGCTGGTTACTGCTAAGGACTCTTCAGTTAATCAGGACCACGTGAGGATCCCGCTTCTGGTTTGCACTCACACAAGCTTCAGCAAAATATCACCGGCGGAGTTAATTTATGTGATTTTGTAACCTCTCAATATTACTCGGAGTTAGTTTTCTTTTCAGCTCAAATGTTTTTTTGCTGGTCAAAATTAAGAATGCTCAATTCACTACAAAATGGCTTTCCCCACCTTTTTTTTTTGCTGTTTTGGGATATTGGGCCCAAACACACTAATGTCCGGGACCAGGTCATCAAAGGGTAAATTACAGTGCTTTTCATTTTGCTGCCTAAAGATGTGCAATTTTTCTCAGAACTAAGGTTGTAAAATAAATAATAGGCTTGAAGTTTCTTAGATATTCATTGGAACTTAAAAAACGAAACAAACAAACACAAAAAACACTTTAATGCCAAAATGTCAGCGCTTTGTGCAAAATAATTAATATAACACAATAAGATCCATTCTATTATTGATTGAAAGGGAATTTATGCAGGTAATTCATTAAGGCTGCTAGAAGTTTGGCATGTAAATCCCCCAGCAATTTGATGGGAAAATAGCCCCTGATTTTTTTTTTATAAGCTATAAAATACACACTTCTCAGTGGCAGATATATAAAAAGCAAAAGCAAATACCTGAACAACCAGGGCCATGGAGGGCCCTGCTCTGTGAGAGTTCTGGCATGACATTAGATCAAATCCTTTTTCACGCATTGCAAAAGATGCAACAATAATTTCAATCACCATGTTATGAGAATCAATACAATTTTTGCTTCCAGAGAATGGTATTTTACATTCCAACATCTGCAGGTTATCACCTTCATACATCTCTTTTTGTGGTCAAGTGCATGATTACTACTTCTGACAGGGTATTGGCCATTTTCTTACGAAGATCTACAAATTCTTGTAAATAAGAACCAATTTGAAAAAAAAAAAAAAAAAAGGAAGAGCAAATCTGTGGACTGGAATGCACCCTACTTGTAATGGGAACAAAAAGCTGGCAATGAAATATAAACCTAAATCACAGCAGAATGACCTACTTTAAGGCATTTGCCAAAGAGACAGTGTTTTAGACAGCTCCTCTGAAGTAGCGTCTTTATGTCTATGCCATCTGCAGATTTATTATTGTGCTTTAGGAAAAAAAAAAAAAAAGAGGAAAGAAAAAAAAAAGGAAAGAAAAACCTACAGTATGCCTGAACAAAACTCAAGCTTCATCTATAGAAAAGATTCCAGTACTGTGGGCACCACACCCACACCTACTGATGTGGTCCAAGTTTTTTCTTTAGAGGCACCTAATTAAGAAACCCTGACTCATTTACATGGATACGTTTGATCTAAATTACACTCCAAACCACACCAAATTAGGAGCATCTGTGAATGCAAAGTGTTTGTTCCCAGTGCCTGGTAGAACAGGGCCAGTTCTGGACGGCACATGTTCAAGTGACGAAAAATATTTCAGATGTAACATACTTCTGAGACCCACTTTTCCACTAATAATTCATAATGAGTTAAACCAGTATCTCTGCTTCAGCAATTATTTCAGGCTGGGAAAAAAAAAGTCATTTTACTTTTATAAGGAAGCTGGGGGGGTGCAGGGAGAGGGTTGGACAACCATATAGTTTTGTTACTGTCCCTGATAAAGGGCATTAAAACAAACATTAGCTGCAATTTAAATCTGTGTACCGCATGTATTGTTAGATATACTTTACTCCTAAAGCCTGGACTAAAGGAAAGTGGCCATGAATGATTAGTTGTTGCCCACAGACAAGGCCTTCTGCCTTGTTGTATGGTCTTCCATCATTAATTAGCCTTCCAGAGGGGTCCAAGCGAAGAGCAGGGTCTCAGCCCAAAGAGGCGGGACCCTGCACTCCGGATAACATGAAAAATTCAAGACCACCAGATTTGAGGGTGATTATTCCTTTTCCAGGCTGCATTGCTGGTGACTGACTACACCTCTTTCCACCCCAGAAAACCACTCCATCCTGTGGTGGTTAGGGAACTTTATCCCACTTTCACACCTTTTACTAAGAGCGAGCAGGAGAGGCTGCAGAAACCACTGGTTGCTGCTTTGCTGTCTTACTGACAAACCAAATAAAAAAAAATAGTCTTAGTCTCACTCTAATTTAAGCAGCCCAAGCACTGAGGAGTGCAAATCCAAATTCCATGCTGAGTTTGCAATTCCCAGCCCACTGGCACAGTTTGGCACAACCTTCAGATTTGGCCCATAGTGTTTGGCAGCCACCTTTTATTCTTCCCATCTTTTATACTTTATGAATAGTCTAAGTTACATAATACCTGTGACAATTTGTTTATGGCAAGCTCTGGAGTCACTGTTTTATGATTACATTCAAACTTTAAGCCACATTTTGACATCTAAGGATCATCTTGCATTCTCATGTACTATATACAATGAAGGTTTGTGTTCCAGCAAGGGGGTGTGGGGGAAGAAACTTTATAAATAACATGACTCCTTTTGTCTGAAGAGATTTTAATACATTTTTCTGATCTACTGTTTTTGCAGTAGCTAGAATATAATTTGAATATATTAATATTTTCAGCAACTGTGCTGAGGGAGCCCAGTTAATAACTTATGCATGGCTGTATAGATACACTTCAGACAGAGGTAGTTTTTAGCCCTTATGTTGGTAATACTTAGAAACACACAATGAAAGAGCCTGTTCTTTCCTCCTCTTTGTTGTGGGCATGCATTGTGATGGTATGGAGCCAGTGTTCTTTCTGTTGTCTACACAGCCTGGATTCAATAAGCAGTTATATATGCATATTATGACAATGTGGTCAAGGAAACCAGATTTTTTTACTATACCTTCATGTGCCTGTACAGTATAAAATCTGGTATTTATTTTTCTTGTCCTCATTCAATATGTTAACAAAATCATAATTTGATACAGGTTATGTTCACTTTATAATTAAAATTATAGAGTTAGATGAAAATACAGCAAGATGTTGCTGAATGGAAAATATTTATCTTTTCGTACATTGCGCATTATGGTGCAATATAAAATCATAAATCTGTGAAGCAGCTCACTCCAGCCAGCTTGCCTCCACCCATGGTCCACAAGATGCAACCAGTTACCTCCTCCAGGCCTGGAGGTTTCTACACCACCTCAGCCCTGACGTTAGACAGCACTGCCACATCCTCTCCAGAGTTTGCTGTGGTCTTCCAAATGAAGACCCCTTGCCATGGAGATGAGCCAAGAAAAGAGAATTCAGAAAAGTTCTGTGTTTTTTACGCATCCCACCAATCCCTCTCCTGTAGCTCTCCAGGCACCTTCATGGAAAAAGCTCAAACGTTCTGCACCATGTTCTCTGTGTCAGCACTAAATTCAGCCTCCCCAAACCACCTCAGGATAGCACTTCATCTGTCTGGAAACTGTTCCCACTTCCCAGGTCATTGCTGTCCACGTTTCCAAGGCCAGACCTTCACCAAACACTATCAGCAATCACCACACACTATCAGCACACAGCATATGGTACTATGGTACAAACCTATAGCATATGGAAGCTTTCCAGTAAGTAAAGTTTACTGGGAACATCAGTTTGTCTTGTTCAAACTCTCAGCACAGAGAGGATTTTCACAGGGCTGTGGCAGCAGTAGTAGCAGGCAACTTAATACCACCTCCTCAGACAGCTCAGATTGTTTCCATGTCTGGATAACGGTCTCATAAAAGTGTCATTGGAAGAATGAGTTTTCATTCCTTCAGAACATCCACCCATGGAAACCACTGCAGCTGCTCTGGACTCAGAGTCAACCCAGAGATTTCTAACTCAGGGAAAGTTTCAAATCTTGGTGAACACATTCTGGATCTCACCTGACCACTACGGGGAGGAACTTGGTAACCTTTGTGGGTTAAACACTAACAGGTTTCCATTACTCTTCGTATTAAATTACTTTTATAGAGCTTTGCATCCTGAAACTACAATATTTCATTCTTAAAGAAGCACTTTCTCAGCTTGTAAATCCATCTTCAACCATTCACTTCAAGTTAGACATTTTCTGCTGCAGGGGAAGATCTATGCAGCACCTACAAAAGGGTGTCCTGGAAGCTGCTTAGTGAGGGAGCTGTCCCAAGACTGATGACCATGCCTTGATATCAACAGCAGGATTGCACCTGTTGTTCCTAAAGCTTTCAGTCTCTGTCAGACATGATTTGGGTTTGGAGGTCTAAGAGACTCGTCTCTGTTTCCTCAACAGTTTTTCTAACTGTGGGTTTTGATCAGGGTCAGGCAGAAGGAGACATTGGCACACCTGGTCACTTGAAGCTTCAAAGATGAAAGAAACATATTTGCTAAGGGAGGTAGGGCTGCCTGTATAGAGAATGAACACTTTATAAAGTATCTAAGGCAGTTGGACCAGAGTCATCTGAGACCAGTACACGTGTGAACGGGTATTTGACTTTGAAGAAACTGATGAGAAAATTCAAAGCTAGTTTAAATCCAGGAAATATTGCAGAACTTGCAGTACTACAAAGGGTGCTTCTTAGAAAAACACAATATACGTAAAATCCTCCACTCCAGGCAGTTCCTGCATTTAGTGCAATGGACTACACACAAAAAAATATGCACAAAAAAATAAACATCAAGCTAAGGTGAGAGGACAAGACAGACAAAGTGTAAGTAGAAAAGACAATGCTGACACAGTAAATTCATTGCTCAAGGGCGAGTAAAATGTAAATAAGTTTAAAGAAATCAAAGACTCATGGCACATACTCACTAGTGCATTTAAAGGCTACATTCATCCTACTTGTGTTGAGTATCAGGGCTGAAACAATCGTGATGCTGGGAGGCATGTTAAAGCATCTTTCAAATCTGATACAAATGCAGTGCATATATATTGCAATTGTAGCTTGTGGAGAGTTCAGAACTGAACCTGGAAGAGTAGGAATCCTGGTTGAGGTCAGATCCCACACAAAATCATCTCTTTTGGATAGATCACTGCAAAAAGTCTCTCATTTTAAACAACAAGATGGTGAAAATACAGGCTAAAACCAGAAGATTTTATATTGGAGGCAATTTATAGGTGAATATTATTTTTTTCATTATTTAAAAAAGACTTGAAAAGAAAAAAAAATGAGTAATTACAGCAGTTGGACTTGATGATCCTAAAGAACTTTTCCAAACTAAATGATTGTGTGAATCCATTATACAAGAGCTCACAGAAAAGGATAACTTCAATAAGAGTTTGTTCTCTGACTTTCATGGAACTCTTTGCCACATTCTCTGATTTCAACGTCAAAAATTACTGGTTGTCTCACAGAATTGAATAATTAATTCATGACACTGGACAAGAACAATGTGTTGTTAGTGAAACTAAGCTTTTCAAGAGCAGCTCTAGGCTCACCAGCAAAGATTTCTGAGCAGGTTGTCTACAGCTCAACATCCCAGGTTGAAATTCCAGCCAATTGCCCCTTCTGGGCTCTAAGTCAGAAAGTAAACCTGTCATATCCAGGGCTGAGTTATTTGCTGGCAGCTGGATTACGGTAGTGCAAAAGGGCTATAATTGAAGGCTGCGAGAGGTTATAGATGGAACATAATCAAAAGCAGTAATTCCACTTAGTAAAAGTAGATATCATCCAAAATGAGAAAAGTTAAGCTTATGTGAGGTGAAATTCTGACTCCATTCTGGCTCCCAGTCTCTGGGATTTTTGTCAGTGACTTTCAGAGTAATCAAAATTTCACTCACTGCCCAGAGACACACTGCAAAGAGTGTGATGAAGTGAAAGTTAAAATAACTGCTAACCTGGGGCTTCCAAAATATATTTTCTGAGCACAGACTGCTGTCAGTGTTTTCCTAACGCAGCAGTGCAGGCAGCCTTTCTGGGGACCAAGGGGATAAAGCTGTGCTGGTGAAGTACATTTGGGATGTGCAACAAGACCCACCCTGCTGTGAATGCTGAAGTTTCCACTGTTCATCACCCTGTGGGACTTGGGGAACTGGACCACTTCAAGATAGTAGGGTAGAGTTTTTAAGAAGTGTTTTCAGAAAGCTGTAACATCACCGAGTATCAGTGGCAGCGCTGACACCTTCCACCTGAGCCCCTCTTTTGAAAGACAGGTAGAGATTACTGGAAGAGGGAGCATAGAGGAGGCTGACAGATGCCCTAATTTTACTGGGAGCAGGAGGATTAAATTATAATACTGACTCTCATAATCTTTCTATCTTTCCTACCAGTAAATCTGAATCAAAGAGTACAATTGATGTGCCTCTGGGAAGAAGGTTCCATAGGGTCTCCTGTGTTCTTTCCATGTCCCCTCTGCTTTGGGTGTGCTGCAGAAAGTGGCTTCTTTCACTGAGTTACAAACCAGCAGAATTGGTGGCTCTGCCTTTTCTGTTTGTCCATCATTAAGCACATCAAAGCCTCGGTGTCCCCATCAGAAAACAATGCTGCTAATAACGTTAATCCACCTTTATTAAGAGCCTTTAGCTCTATGGAGGAGTACCAGATATTATTAAGACAAAGACAAGAGGGATAATAAGGAAATGTGTTTTTTCCCTTGCTGACCTAGTTTCTAACCTCACTTTAAAATCTTCCCTTGATTTTAATTATGCTTAATCTAAAGCTAAGCTCACAAATCTAGCAAACTTAAGGGCGGCTTTTAAGTGAATTTTCTCGCCTGTCAGAGTTCCTGAAGCTTCCCGTGCTGCAGTCAGAAGTTTATTTCCAGCCCAGATGCAAAGTTGGGGCATCTCTCTCCGCCAGCACCACGGCTGTGCGACGCGTGAGCTCGGGCACTACCTTGCTCAGCTCGAGCCTGTGTAGCACCACAGCATTCTTCACAGAACAATTGCAGTCCTTTTCTCATCAGCCATAGCCAGAGGCAGTAATAAGGGTGAAGGATATCTATCATGAAAAGTCCAGTGTCAATGTGTTCCCCCAATTTATTTACTGACCTTCAATGCAACAGCCATACTCCTGACCCTCATGAGATGAAGCCTAAGGGGAAATGGCACTGAGCACCAATTCCATATCCTGTTGTTCTGTGGTCTAAATTAAGTGCTAATTAATTACCACTGGCATCTTTGGCATTGCCTGTCAAATTGGATTTAGGATATCCTTTCGCTGTTTAAACAAATAGCCCTACATCTAAAGCTAAAATCCCAAGTGTCAGCATTTTCTTTACTTTTAAATTTTTATTTTAAAATTCAGCGAGTATGTCCATGGATTTTGCAGGTAGAATTCAAATAAAAGAAACAGGAATTGATATTGTCAATTTTGATTAATAGTCCCTCATTAATAAACATCCTGTTATTCAGTTTCCACCTGCAGTTGCTGATGTTGCCTGGAATCAATTAACTCATATAATTTGATTTATTTTACAAAGACATTTTTGGATGTGCTGTGCTGATGATAAAGGTTCTATATTTACAATTCATGATTTAAGCGAGATTGTTACTAACTGCTTTTTATTTTTACTGTTACAGGGAAATGTGGCTTCAGGCATTTTTGAACAAAAATATTTAAGCAATTTAAAAAGTTAAAGCTTTATTTATTTAAAACTATCTGTTGCCTTCTGAACCACACAGGCCACAAAAGCATACAGATCCAGGACCTCTGACAGGTTGGTCTTTACAATAAGCTAGTTGTTCTGGAGAAAAAAAAATAATCAGAAATAAAATTAAAAAATAAATTTTAAAAAAATATCAAGCACAGCAAAAGTTACACCACCAGCCAAAAATACATTTAAGGCCTCTATGAGGTGTATCTCTGTCTGAACATATATTATTCTATGTAGTCTCACACTGCCTTTATCACTCCACTATCCAAACTCCTCTAAGAAGTGCCTTAGCATCTGCCCAACATCTGTCACGGGGGGGTTTGTTCTCTCTCATCCCCTCCCCAAGGAAAGGCTCATGCTCACAGTGCTCGTGTGGCTTTTGAAGAGGGGTTCACTGTTGTTTGAGATATATTTGCTGCTACAGGCAGAAATGAATGCCTTGTGCATGGAGCTGCAGCCAGAGGAGTCCAGGATGCTCCTTAAGGAAGTTCATGGCCTTCAGCTGACTCCTATCAAAAGGCTGTGCCCAAACAGGCAAACTCCAGGCACAATAGCAGCATGGACTAGGCAGATCTTTCCTCTTAAGAACACTAGTCAGAACCAGTTTGCATTCACACACAAAAAATTACAACACAAGCCAAACTGTGAGGGCAGAGTGCTGGCTGTCAGTAAACGGAAGAATTTAGTGGGTCACCCATCTGGGTCAGTTTTCCAAAAGGAAGACCTGGAATTTTTGTCATAGGGAAGATTTTTTGGAAAGATTTTGAATCCATCTCTTTGACACAATATGGTTTGGGGGAGTGGGACCTGAGTTTTTGCCCACACGAGGGTCTTCGGCAGAGCCACCACAATTTGGAGATGATCTCCAGACATTGCTGTCCATGGACCAGTGTCCACCCTCTGTCTTTGAACCTTCTCTAACTCAGGAGATGTCCAGAAAAACAAAAAGTCCCAAGGCTGAGGTGCGGATATACTGTTACCCTGCTCACAGCTCCTCAGTACACCTCCCCTTGTGCAGAAGAACTAGCAGGACTTCTCCAAAGCAGATTCCTGAATAAAGCCCCAGTAGAGACTGGAGTATCTTTAGATATCTAAATGTGTTTTTACCTCCTGGTCTCAGCCACCCAGAAGATAAAGACATTCTTTACAAGACAGGCACTGTGTGAGGTGTGTGCAAAGGCAAGAGCACATGTGCTCTTCTGCAGGGACGTCATACAGATAGCAAAGTTCACCCAATGCTGAGAACACTTTATTTTTAACTGTTCTCTCATTAAACCAGGCTAAGCCAGAATAAATGCCTTTCTTCAGCTTCTCAGAGTCCATTCAGCCAACTGTGAAGCAATATTCGGAGTTAGTTTAGTTATTATTTTCATTTAGGGCTGCACTCCAAGGCAGTTCATCCAGGGAAGGGCTCGTGCTGTGAGATATGCGGGGGATCCCCTGAGGAAGCCCATTCTCCACCGGGGCCCTGTCAGCTGTCCAGGTACTATATATAGCCATCCAATGGTCAGATTTAAAGGCTAGTCTGCAGCAGAAGACAGCATCAAGTGCTCGTTCTTGTATCCCAGAGCAACTGAAGAGAAGGGATTTTTCCCAAAGAGCTGTAATACGAACCCACAGCTGCAGAGCACAGGAAGCCTATGGAGTTTCTGTAGGCCAGGAGCCATCGAGGCTATTTTCAGCAAAAGCAAGCTCTTAAGTATGTCTGAACTATTTCTGACCCCACTTGTAACATATCATACGCCATGACCTGGTTTCTCTATTACCAGCCTAGCTATTGTTTCGAATTCAACCTATGGAACAAACAGGGATTTAA
Source organism: Pipra filicauda (assembly GCF_003945595.2). Taxonomy (NCBI): domain Eukaryota; kingdom Metazoa; phylum Chordata; class Aves; order Passeriformes; family Pipridae; genus Pipra; species Pipra filicauda. The sequence goes on from NW_024104620.1 coordinate 3,380,089, forward strand.
AATACCTTCATGTTTTACACAAGTAGCTTAGAACTGCATTAGTCCACTGTGATCCCTGGATTGTGTTTATTTGTTGCAGAGGAAACCACATGGCACATTTTGAAAAGGACAGACACTGTAGTGTTTTGGAGCTCCTTCATAAGCACAAACCTCAGGTCACAGTTACATACACACACCAAGCTCCCCCCTCCTAAGACAGAACAGAGATCCCACAAACAACAAGCTGAGGATTCAACTGATGATCTTTGCATTTGCTGAGCTTCATCAGCTGGTGAATACCACTGTAATGCAACTGAGCAAATCACCTATAAAGCCAGGACATAAGTAGTAATGAGGTTTAGCTTGCATTCATAAAATATCAAGAATCTGAAGTTAATACTAAATTTTAAATTTGTCTATGCAGCAGTGCAAGGAACTGAACAGTTGACACAAATAGAGTTTGTGGTATCAGGGGCTCACTAACCACCAATTACTTCCATAAGTTTCCCAAGGTGGAGTTAAGTAGAGTACAGGCACTCTTCCTTCACAGTGGGTGTATTTCTCTCCTAAGCTGGTGTATCCAGCTGGGTATGAATATCTCTGCAAGGTTTTGACCTGTTATAAGATCTCTATCATTGTGCTTTAAGAGGACTCTCAAAGCTCACTTTTCAGCACCAAAATCCACTCAAGTTCTTCCCAAAAAACAACTACTGTAGCTGAACTGAAATAAATTTCCAACAGAAAATGACATTGTGGTGATATTTTGTATCTCAGGAAAGTATGTAACAGGCCTTAAATGGAAAGGAAGTACACTGACATAAAACCTGATAATCTGTGCATCATGTTGTACTCATGCTTCCTTCCTAACACTTGAAAAACCCATCTGCAAAAGCCCTGCCAAAATGTGCTTATACACACACAGGCATTATCACTTGCTAGGACGGTACGTTTTATTATCAGGTTATTTTCCACTACATTTGGCACAGTTAAGGTAAGTATATTAACTTTACTTCCAAATAAAGAAAACAAAGTTGTGCTGAGTGTCTAAGCCATTGTCAATGAGTTAAGAACTGACAGGAGGTCCAAGTAATCAACCCTGTCTACGGCGCTGAGCTTTCCCCTGGGACACCTCCTCTGATCATACAATGTATCTGACGGGCATGGATGTAGAATTGCTTTCAATAAAGATTTTATTTCAAGGTTGGATGATTCCTTCCCAAATGTCTTGTCACTAAAGCAAAGTATGTAATACCTGTTATTTTTTAACTCCTGTGAACCAGCATTTGGGAGGGAGAGGAGGGTGAAATGTTGAGCTGGAAACTGTTCATCATAAGAGACAAATTTTAACACGTTCAAATTGATTGGGAGCTCTGCAATAGCAAAAGTCAGAAAACTGCTGCATAAAAACTGGCCTGTAACAGTGCAGTGAAAAGCCCTGTTAGCAGAATTATTGTTGGGGAGAGCTGAAGGCAGCTGAGCCCTTCCCAGGGCCAAGTCCTTAAGCTAAAACATTACATTTGCATATGCCTGAGTATAGATAGGAAACAGATATTGTCTAATTTGAGGATAATTATTGGCAAAGTGAATCAATGGGATGCGCAGACTTTGACCTATTAAGGCAGCTCATAGGAACTCACATATCAAATCATTCCTGTCATCCATCGGGATGAGCAGCTCTGGCCATGACAGTGGTCACTAGCACAGTTCAGCAGAGGCACAAAACACTCCCAAAGGGGCTGTCCTGGAATAACCCACTCACAGGGGAATTGGCTCCTAATTCTATAAGGTTGGTTGCTATACGAAGAGGGCGGATGACATGAACATATCTTTTTTTCTCCTTTCCAGAGAGTTTTCTTTATTTCCATTTATCTTTAATGTCTCTTGAACTCTATTTAAGTCTTGGTTTTTGTCTCTAATGGCAGATACTTCCCTAAGGAACTCAAATATTGTGCATAATGCTGGCAGACAGGATTCTGATAAGATCAAAACTTACTTTTATCCTTCTGTCCTCCACTGAATTCAGAAGATGGCATTTCCTACACCTGCCACTCTGGGCCATAATATTATACCAAGAGACCCATTCTTACTCTTCTGATCCCTTGTTTTTCAGTATGTTGTCCTTCAGTCATAATCTATACTACCAGTTCATGGAAGAGTAGTAGGATTGTCTTGTTGAAAAGTTACCCTTAAATATAATTTAAAACAGTGGAAGAGTATTAGGCATGGATGAAACCACTTCTGCTGAGGGTAGACATGCCCCTGACATTGAGTAAAACTAAATCCTCACAGGCTGGAAAAGGCCAAGAAAGCAAAACTGAGCAGTTCTCAATGCAGCTGGCAGAGGACAGCTCTACTCTCCAACACTCTCCAGCCTAAAATAAAACAGTGCCCTTTCCAATGGGGATTTCCTCCCTAAGTACACTGACTTCTCCATTTTTTATGTACAGTAGTTATATAGCAGTTACTGTGGAGTAAAAATAGATGAAGAACATTTCCTAACACCCAGTGTGTTTGAAGCAATAATCCAGTGTGCCTTCCAAATGTCAAAATTAATAATGATTTTATTTAGAGAGTTTGAAAAGTGTCAGTTTAATGGAACTAGAGAGCCAACTCACCATACAATGACCCTCTTAGCTGTAGAGTTGCCCTGTTCTCCATCACACGCTTTCCAGCTTGCAGTTGCCTTGGCAACAGCCAAAGCATAAATTTCAAGTATTTTTCCTTATATATCTGCCATTGACACTAGAACCCTCCTTTCAGACACTTCTTCTGTTTTAATACATCATTAATTTCATTACTATTAATAATGAGAACTGTATTTGCTGCATACCTTCTGACTTGTGATCTTTAAGGACTGAAGCCATTTCTTGAAGCTCAATTATTTTGGGGAAAAAAAATAATCTTGTGCAGCATAACGCCCAACAATTTCTTGATATGATTCCAACATCTGTGGTACTGGATTATGGATTGTTTCTAAAATAATCTTAAATTGATGGATCATTGCTCCTTTCATATGGGCTTGACAAAAAATACCTCTGGCATTTCCTTTCACTTTTTATGTTGAAAATGGTGTATCACTCTTTCTGCTCTTTTTCTTGCCAAAAAAGGAATTCTTGCCCATTTTTTCAGGATTTTCTCTTTTAACAACTCAATTTCATTTAGCAGCTATAGTAATAGCTTTAAGTGTGTATATTTGATACTGATTTGCTTTGACTTCTTCTTTTGTGAACAGATGAAAAAAAATATTAGTTATAGAATTTCACTGGTAAATATTTGTAACTCAAAAAGACGTAAGTTCCCAAACTTATAATTATTTTGTTCAGGCTGGATTGAATTCCTTCCTTCTTTCCCTCCAGTAGCTGTATTTCATCACAAATTATTTAACTATTTGTCTCTAAGTTTGCTTATTATGGTCATCAAAACAAGTAAAATTGCATGAATACATCAAGATTTTTCAAGAAATTTTCTCAATAAAATAATTCTTATTCCGGTGTTAAGCTATAGACACCCCAAATCTATGCAAATATTCTTAGTGCCACATCACATACTGATGAACCACCACAGATAGCCATCCTCTCCATCACCATCACACACCATGCACGTCCTCCATTGCTTCATGCCATACCCTCACCTCCCGATTGCTGAGAAAAGTTGGCAACACCTGGACTTTACCAGGATTTGATGCGAGGGATGGAATCTCTGGGAGAAACAAGGAAAATTATTCTCCTTCAAGATGATGGCAAACAAAGATAGGAGGGTTAGCCATGAATCTTCTATTTTCTGTGTCCGCATGGGGAACGCAGAGTCCCAACATCCTGCTCCACATTTAGCAGACAAAGGAAGTCAGTCCCCTCCCGTTCCTTCAGTAAACAGCTCCTCCACCTCCTTTCTTTCCCCTGACTCTTCTCATCCATGGTCCACTGCCTCCTTCTCCCTGCAAGGTGCTTCTCCTCCAGCTCCATCACTGCTGCCCATTATCAACACCCACTCATTGCAATGATGCTAAATTGATGATCTCCAAAGTGACACAAGATACAACTGCTGAATTATTTTCCCCTGGTGAACACACATCTCCCCATCCTGATGTCATCACTAACTACTTTATGAGGTTTCCAACTTTTACTATGTAACAAACTCAACAGAAATCAAGTCTTTGTCACAGAGAGGTCCCAAGCTTGATGTACGTGCTTCTGCATTAAGTGGCATCAAGCTAAAAAACCTTGTCACCTCTGCAACATTTTTAATTGTGATAAAGATGTGTGACATCCATCAGAAGCCCACACAGTCATTTGGCAACAAAACTACTAACTTTTTAGACTTTTTGAACTCCTAAGAGAAGAGATGATATATTAATATTACTACAGAGATAATTAATTTTTTAAAAATTTAATGAAGATGCTATATTTTAAGAAACTAATAGTTAAGCCAATCTGATTAGTGCCATATGGAGAGTGTTTTGTGCAATGGGCACCACGGTTACTAGCATGAAGCAGAACTAAGTAATTCTTCCTATTTATATACAGGAAAAAAACATGAGTGTTGATGCTCAAGGAACGTGGTGAACGACAAGATTGGCACAAATCCACAAGACGATGCTTTTTGCTATATGACCCACCCAGTAACATGAACCCTTTTTTAAGTGCCTGAAGCCATTATGTGTCATGAAGTTTCTTTCCCTTATAGTGTAGCTTGCTGTAAAATCAGCAACAGGTATGGGAAAACAGAGACAGGTTGTGATGGTATTTAAATTGCTGCCCGGAATATAAAAAGGTGAATGAGTGACAATGGGAGAGGAGGGGGGAAAAGCAGCACTTGGCTTCAACAATCCACTTGGAATATTTAAGTTGAAACTAGCAGGTTAAGGAAGCATCCATAAATTAAAACATTTACATATTAAAGTCACACTTCATTCTCATTCCTTGGTAGAGCTGTGCAATTTATTTATACAATGTGTATCTTCATTTACTAGTCTTTCCAACCTAGGATACATTATGTATTCTGGAGGGTTGAGGCAAATGGATTTCTACTTAGTTTGTACTCACCACTGCACAGATTTATGTGAAACTACCTATCTAAACTCCATCCATTAAACCCGTACTGTTCTTAGACCAGACTTCTCCATCCTTAATGCCATTTCCACAGGAATATTAAGTCTTAATACAGACACAAGATCAACTTTTAATAATAATAGTCCTTCTCTTGTAATTTTGTGGGTAATAAAGATATCAAAGGTTAATAATCCTTACCATTATTTTCTAAGTCATCTCATTAAGGTATGTGGTCTCTGTGTCTTCCAAGAAACTTTGTGTCAGGATAAGGCATGCAAAAGTCTTTAGTTACATAAATTTCACAATCCATTTCAGACCATACTCACTTTATTGGATTTAAATTAGCAGAAGGAATGTGTTTCATATGAGCTCTATATTAAGGGGCTTTCTTTTGGTTTCCACAACTCTTTCAGTGCTGGAGACCACGTTAAGGGAAGCAGGGAATCTTCTCCCTGGCACCACAATGACTCTCCTTCCCTTATTTGCCACATTGGTAGAACTTTCTCTTGCCTCCCCGTTTTCTTTCTTTTTGATAAGTTAACCAAACAAACATCCCTGCTAGGAGAATCAGTTAAAAAGTGCCTCTACGTACTTCAAGAGCAACAGTGACTCCTCTGACATCCTTTTTTTTTAACCAATTCTTTCCTTTCGTCAACAGGATAGCAGCCAAGGAATCCGTGAATCTTATGTCAACACAAAGCTTAGGAATTGTGTTTGGACCAACACTCCTTAGACCTGAAAAGGAGACAGGGAACATGGCAGTCCACATGCTGTACCAAAATCAGATAGTTGAACTTATGTTGAGTGAGTACAGCAAGATCTTCGGCTCGGAGGAAGACTGACAGACAGGGCCTGTTATTGAAAACGTTCACATCTGTCTTGATGTCTAATATTTTTACATTTCTGTAAACATATTTCTGAAATATTTCTTTTTCTTTCAAGTGACAGATGCCTCATTTTGTGCAAACTTAATGATGATTTTGTGTCTAATTTTCAAACATTGGAATAAAAAATATTGTCAACATTTGCCTATATGTATTCTGCATTAACCCTTTGAGAGTTTCATTATGCTAGCACTCCAAGTGTCACTTTTTCTGCAAGCTGAGCATACAGCATATGGCCCAAGACCATAGAAAATGCTGTTTACCAACATATGCAATGGCACAGAAAGACAAATAATAATTGAGGAGGTTTGTGGAAAACGGATTAAAATATGTATATTAAAAGCAATGAATTAAAGCAGTGATATCAGATCATTCACAGCTAATCTGAGTATAATTTACCTTTCTCTTTGATATATGTTGAAAATTAAAGGCATGATGAATAATCAATTTGTCTACCCCAAGAGTTGGAAAAAAAATTACATGCAATGCTTTAAAACAAATAAAATAAACAAACACAAACAAGATGAGAATGTCACTATTTGCATAACAGTGCCTAAAAGAAATTAAAAATGGAATTGGAACTTTGGCATTTTTACTTAAATGCAGTACATGAAATGAAGACATTGCATGACTGCTCATTTTAATGTAACATCCATTTTGATTCTTCATCACACTGTACATCTGCCCGCTTTCCCCAGCTATCTCATGTTCTGTAGCATTTGTATTGTGCTCCTGAGGATGCTTTATTGGTGAACTACATTAAATTCATCTAGAAAGAACTTTAAAAAAAAGCCTTTTCATATGCCCTTAGGATTACTTGGCTAGACTTGAATCAATTTATGCATTTGATGGTTAGTTTCAGTTGTCATGGATAAACAAAAGGGTAACTGTCTAGAATATATCAAATATTGTTTCATTTTGAAATATATGTTTCCAGCTATACACATCTCCTACCCTGTTTTGTAAAAGTATTCTGCTGATAAAATGTAGACTTATGTTTGACAGCTTTTTAATCAAGTTCAAAGAGAATAAATAAAACTAATCCAGTGTGGTAAAGAGTCTGTCTGGTTATCGATTTGTTCATAAAATGAAAAATAAACCATGTAAATAAGATGTGTGAAACACAGATCTAGAAGCAAATATTTAAAGCAATTAAAGACCCCAAAACATAGGATTAATGCATAGGTCTGCTGTGCGTGAGAGATATGTCTTCAATATCACCTCGGCAGATCATGGATTGCCTCAGTTTTTACTCAGCACAGTCGTGCAAAATACCATGTTATTGAGGAAAGGTCACTCCTCAGAGTGGTCCTTTACGGGAACAAACATATAACGAGGCCTGATCGTTAACTAAGACCAGGCTCTTTCATCAGGTACTAACAGAGATGGAAAAATAACACCAAGAAAACATAAAAATTGGCCCCAAGATGTTTTTTGACTTCACACGTGTCTGAAAAATCAAGCAAAACAGAGGGGTAGTGACCAGTAATTAAAACGAAAACCACAACAAAACCAAATAAAATCTCCCTCGTTTCACAAATACTCAACGCAATCATTTCTGAACAAAACTATAATGTTCTGGAGAACCCAAATTCACTGTATGTTCGAGAAAATATTTTTCATGTTAATGTCAGGCCATGAGTACTTAAACAGTAATGCTTTTCAGCATCCCTGTCTGTAGACTCTTTTAATAGCAACAAACCAGGCGCTGTTTATAGCCTGTGGAAATGACTGGAAGAAAGATAGTCAGAAGTTCAGCCTATTCCTTAATAAAGACCATTCACATTATGGCCCCACGGGTGCTCACAATCATGCTATTGAAGTAATTTCTGCTATTACTGGAAATGAAAAGTTCACTTGTTACTTGGAGCCTGTTGCACTCAGAAGAAAAGATTCTTAATTAATTAATTAATCTTCTTTTAAGCTTTCTTTGGAGCATGGAGACTCCTCTTGTCTTGTTTTTATAAGCAAGACAAGGCTTATGAAACGAACCCATATCTTTCTTGAGATCAACTGGTTTGGTTCAAGGGGGGGAAATAAAAATCAAGGAAACTTTTGGACACACGAGCCTTTCTTTGGGTTTGAAGGGTTCCTTACATGAATGCTGTACAAAAGTGCTGACTGCTCTGCTAAATGCTTTGTAAAAGCAGCCTGAACATGGCAGTCAATTTGGGAGGACACAAGTGTCTCTCGCCAGAGGAGAGTTTCTATCCGGGGCCTATAGCAGACATCTATCCATTCTCATCCTGACAACAGAAAGGAATGGCCATGCCTTGCTACCAAGCTGCTTCCTTTCCCAAGAGGCCAATCTTCTCCCTGTATCCTTTAATATCTACATTAATTTAATGGGAAAAATTACTCACTCAACCATTAGTCAAAGAGCCGGCCCCACAGCTCCAGCCATCAGCAGAAACCAGAAGGACAAAGATGATAAGAGTGAAAAAAAAAAAAAAAAAAAAAAAACCAAAAACAACCAAAAAAAATAAAAATAAATTTTCAACCCTTAACTGTAGCAGGATTTGTTTTACCTCCTGCTCAGGTAATTTGATTTTCTTAACCAAGCTCACAACACGGGGCTCCAACACTCTGTTGTTGCTGGACACAAACATTTCTAAATCTGAAAAGTGTCCAAGTTTGGCCTCCATCACCATGAGCAGTTCACTGACTGCTCCTCCAATTGTTACTTATTAGAGCATTTGCTATCACTTGGTAGAAATACTGATCGAACTTTGCTAAATTTTTAGCAAGTCAAAATTAGACTTGCAGAAGACCTTTTCTTTCAGGAGCTAGCATCACTTTGAGAAAAGCCACAGATATTTTTAAGCAAGGAGCTATTAATGGTAAATGATCAGAAAAATGAAGGCTGAGAATGCAGCAGAGAAAATATGTCCAAAAATCACTGTGTTTATCTGCATCTCCCCATGAAGAATGTCTTCTATTCAAACTTGTGTGAGAAACACGAGCATGAAGCAACCAGGATTAAAGTAAAAGGAGATACCAGAAAGAGACCTCTAATGGAACCAAAAGGGCATTTCCAGCTAGAAAGATTTCTCATGAACATAAAAGTAAAAAAATCAATTTATTGAATCCTAAACTCCTGAGAGAAAAATAGTCAGTTTTTAACTCAAGAAATTCAATGGCAAAATAGAATTTCTGAACGAAAAAAATGAGGAAGACGGACTGACTTGCTGTGCTGCAGCTGAAAGAGGAGGTGTAAACTCCCCTGAACAGATCTTCATCCCTCTTTTTATTTATGCACACACATAAATATATATATATGTAAAAGTACCATACATTTTAACAGTCCTTTAATTGTCTGGCGGGACAGCTACAGTTCAGGTAACATTCAGCCTGGTTTTGTAAGCACCACATGCTGCAACAGAGCCCAGGGCTGCCATTCGGCCCAAGGCACTCAAGAAGTTCAGTTAATCCATTTCCACATAGTATGTAGACCATGGGTAGAGTTGGGAAGAAAGCTGGAAAGTAAGTTGGGACCCACAATCACCAGTACAATCAGGCAGAGTATAGATTTTACATGGTTAATTCTCAGAAGAGGCTGAAAGTAGAGCCTCAGGGAATGCACACATTATCACAGCACAGCAGGTTCCCCAGCACGGCATTCCTGCTTCGGAGAGAAAACATGGAGCACAGGGAAGTCAGCCTAATCAGAGGCACGGGTCTCAGTCATAAGTCCTGGTTTTTGTAGCATGCATAAATGGAGCCCAGGGCAATTCTTGTTTTGCAGAAGATAGGAACCTTTCCTAGCACCCAATCCAGATTAAAAAAAACAACTTTTCCTTAAGGAACAAGGGACAAACAAGTGCCCTGTGGAGGTCAGGCCATACACCAAACCTTCACTGCTCAAGTAATGCTTTAGGATGCTACTAAAGCAGCAATCTCATCCCTGTGCCAATTCACCATGTGTGATCACAGCACACGAATGTCCTCTACCATTACTTACATACTCCATGCTATTTTTACACTCAGCAATACTTCCAAACATACCCAAAATACTATGAGAATTAATGCCCATTTTTCCTTACAGAGCTTTACAGAGATCTGGTTGCACATTGGATGGAAAACATGAGCCATCACTTCAGTTTTCCACACAAAACATACAATGAAATTTAAAAAAATTAAATGCATTCAAGACTCAAGACATGAGACTGGGGATGCAATATCACTGCACATCAATGGTGTGAGAAACTGAGGCACAGAGTCAGTTGTGTCAAAAGAGAACATTCCATTTTAGTGCTCATTCTGTTTTTGTTTTTTTTTTCTTTTTTTTTTTTTTTTAATAGTTTTGGTTGGAAGAGACCTTACAAATAATCTCATTTCAACTTCCTGCCATGGGCAGGGACACCTTCCACTATCCCAGGTTGCTTCAAGTCCTATCCAACCTGGCCTTGAACACTTCCAAGGATAGGGAGTTCACAACCACGCTGGGCAACTTGTGCCAGCGCCTCAACACCCTCACATAAACTTTATATTCTACACCTTGAATTCACCCATATAATCAGGTATTTGGGTTTTTGCAGGCACCCAGCCCTGCAACCCAAGGGCCAGGGGGCCTCAGAGGAAACAGAACAGGAAAAAATCTGTCTTCCAAACTCTTGGCCGCAGTGAAGTTTTCTGGCTTTCTGAAGTTTGCTTTTAAACTCTCAGAAATACTTCAAAGGTGTTGGGAACCCACCACCTCACAGCAAAGCAGCCTTTTCACACACCTCCAAAATACCTGGGGCAACACCTTTCACCTTCACTAGAAGTTGAAGGCTTTGTTTAATAAGTTTAAGAGGGACCATAAAAGACTGCAAGTTCTGAATGTTTGCCAATTAGTTACCCACAAAACAACACCATTTCAGAGCATATTTCTGTTAATAATATACAGACTCATAAATGTCACATGATTCTCCTCTCCTCTGCCTGTGTCAAAATACAATTTCTCTGCTCAGCTCTTATCCATAAGTTTTCTGGTTGCATGTCTGGCAGACAAAAGGAGCATCTCCCCACCAGTGATTTCTATATTGTCTCAAAGCTGCTAAGCTTTCAAAGAATCAGCTCAAAAGCTTTTTGAACATTTTTTGGTTGCAATTTTGGGAAGGTGGAGGTGTGGCCTCTGCTCTGGAAAGTTAAAGTAACCACATTGGAAATGTTTTGACCAGTCCATTGCTCAGACTCCAGCCTACCCACTGCAATGAAAAAGGTATAAAAAGTCCAACATTATGTCAGGCTTTCCCACTGGGAATGTTTCTTTGCAGCCCCAGGCAGCAAATGGTTTTAAGTAAATGGCTAACACCCTGTATACATTTCTATCTTTATGTAGTTTTTGTCACTTATTATCCATTTTTAATCCTACCAGGCTCTTTGTCTTAATGGTATCTGATGAATTTCCCAGGTTAATTATGCACCATGTAAGAAAATATTTTACTTGTATCACTTTTAAATTCATTAGCTTTTAGTACCATTGTATAGCACTCCACTTGCTCTTGATTTATGGGAAAGGCTAAATAGGATCATCTGACTGACCTCTCCTGGCAATTCACTCTCCTATATACCACTAACACATCAGCTCTCATTTGTCTCTTAATCAATTTAACCTTCCCTTGAATAGAAGATCTGCCACACCCCTTACTACTTGCTCTGTCTTTCACTGGATGCTCTGTTCATCTATTCTGCCCTTTAGAACAAAGCTCTAGGTATCCAAGGGGACAGGATCCTTAATATTTTCATTATTGAACTCTTTACAGCTCTTTAAAGAGTCAAACAGCTTGTTTGTATCTGATTTCTCCTCTGCACTGAAGAACTGAACTGTCCTTAGTGCATGGACCAGGTTCACAAGGGAATTTTGGGAGTTAGGTGCTATTTCTGGTCCATACAGAGAACACACCAGTGCTGCTGGTATCTCCCTTGTGGCTACCTCACCTTGCAGCTCTCCAAAATTCCATCAGCAGTTTCAGCTACACAGGCCTGGCAATCAGCAGGAGGAGGGAAGGCAGGATAAGAAGAGACTGTCCAGCAGCAGGTCTGCTCCCGTGCCATAACCCAAAGTACAGGGAGCAGGAATGACCCCGGGAGGCTTCAGACTTCCCAAAGGATTAATAATAGTATGCTTGTATGCACAACAACAGCAGTGACAAGAGGGATGCCCTATGCTCTGCATCCACCTCTAACATTATACCCCCATCCATATATGTGCACTGTAGCTCTTTCCAATGGACAGGGTTCTGTAGGACTGATGGTTACTGGTGATTTCCTGGATGTTGGAATGGTAAAAGTCAGTCTTCTAACCCCCAAATTCAACCCAAATTAAACCCTCTTTGCCACTTGGCAACATGCAGAAAGTTCTACTTAGTGGCAGATTTTTGGCTGTATGTATATTCAGCCTGGGAGAAAAATAAGCACTGTGGGGATCAGATTAAAGGTATCTGGCACCTGCCTGAACCACTCTCACCTTGGTTTCTGAGCCCCTTGCAGTCTTTGTGCTATTGGCTTACCCACAGGACACCAGCAGGGACTGCTTTTGCCTTTTGATGTTTCAAAATTAAAATGCAGCCTATGGCAGCTCAGGGATATGGATCTGGAACTTACTACAAGATGGGCCAGGATCCTGGAAGGGGTATCAGCTCCCACAGGCAAGCTGCATTCTAAGGCTGCATCTCATAGACTGATGGTGCAACACACAGGTGATACTGCACGTTGTTTTCCAGTTGGAGATCCACATTTCCGTGGAATTACAGATTCCATGCTACCCCAGATCACACGGTGCTGCAGGAACGTAGAGCTGACAATCCCCTTGTTCCGTAAGACACCCGAGTTCAGGCAAAAACAACACAATAATATTGGTTATTCCAGGTTTACGGAGCGCTGTTGGTTGTAAAACAAATCGAGTTTTCTTTTGTGCTTATGATGTGCTTCACTTCAAATGTGAGAACTCAAAAACAAAGCAGCTACCTTAAACAAACACGCCCTGAGATGCAAAACACAAGCACCTTCCCGAGACCTCTAGTACTATTCTTTTTCACGTCATGTCCCTTTGAAGTGCAGATAGCCAAAAACATTGGCAGTGCTTTCCCTCTGATGCTGCAGTTTTTGAGAGTATTATGCATATTGCAGATGTGGTTTTCTTGCACTAGATTGAAAAAAAGAAATAATCTTATTAAAAATGTAAAAGGATTTCAGGGTTCTGTGCATACTCAGAGAAAAGAGAGATGTCAACAATAAACATGCCATCTGAACAATACGGAAGGACCTCTGTCCCATGGGCATAATAGATGTTTTATTAATAACTTGCTTTTATATATTTTTCTCATTTCCCAAAACAAAGGGAGGAGGGAAAAAAAAAGGAATGGGTTGGAAAATTGAAACATTTCCTTAACCGGGCAATTCAACATCCTCCCCGAAACACACGAGGATGAATTGAGACCTGGTGCATTTTCTGGGTCTCTGTTCTCCTGCCCCAGGTGCTTTTCTACCATCAGGACACCCCTGGCATGGGGACAAAGACCCCCTGTTTTTCAGGAGTCCATCATGAAGCATATCAGCTCAAGCTGACAGATTAAAAAGGTGGATCTTTTAAGTGGCTTAAGGCAGACTCAGCACAAACATTGATGGAAAAGATGGGGTATTTACAATTTACTGATTGTCTGAGATTGGGTGGAAGGATTGGGTGGACAAGGTGTAAGAAAGAATGAGAGGGAGGACATGGCCACTTTTTTCACGTTCTGGAAGAAACAGAGCAGCTCAACCAAAGCAAAGTTTTTCCTAATTTAAATCAGTGTTCTTCTGTCAAGCAGGAGTCTCAGCAATTGAAAAAGGAGAGAGATGTGTCTTTGCTCCTCTAGGTACCTTCAGTCTGAGCGTGTTTCCAGACCCTCTGGTCTGGCCCATACCAAGTGAATATGTCCAGGGAATCGTAATATTTACTCTCTTTCCTATGGTATAATTCCCCCCCCCGCCCCCCAAAGTCTGTATTTCAGACAATCTGAAGGTCTTTGGGAATGCTGTTCCTAGAGTATAGGCCTTCAGTAAACTAGTTTTTCTTCCCAAATGGCTTTGAAAAAGCCAGGCAAACATGGGAGGGGGGAACAGATACATGGGATGCACTGTGGCATGGGGTGTTGGAACTACATGATCTTTAAGATCCTTTCCAACGCAAACCATTCTATGATTCTATTCAGTGAAGGTAGAAAGAGCCTAAAGTAATTTTCCTATTCCATTTTCTGCTAATATATGTGACCCATGCTATTATAACACACATCTTGTTTTCTGGTAACTTACCTGTATAAATAGAGTCTTTGCTGTGAAAAACAGATGCTGCTAGAAAAGCCTCTGACCTTGACACTTGCAAAGAAATACAAAGGCTCCACCTTAGAAGCAACGTCATTTATCCCTAAGATTGACAGCAGACACTTGCTAGGAAAACATTTTAGAACAAGTAGTGAAGAGAGGTGAACCTTGAGATCCATGGCCGAAGGGTCTGCAGGCTCAGCTCAGGCACTAAGAAACCTTTCCAGGATGCAGAAATTCCTATTTACTCACATAAGACTTTAATTGCTTCATATCCCAAATAGTTTCTACGCAGTCAGACATTAGATTTTTTTTAATCCTTTTCTTATCTGTACAGTTGGGGATCCATTCATAAAAGAATTGGAACGTTTGCCCCCAAAGGTGCCCAAGTGCAGAAGGAATCCATCACTTGCATATCAGGTTGGGAGGCCTTTTTCTGCCTTAATTCAAGTGCACTCTGCACTCTACAGGGGTCACAAGTCAGGCTTCTTGCCTTTTCTATGGACACTGCTGTGAAAGAGGCCAGGATAACTCACTGGATAGATGGGAAAAAGCTCTCTAATTAAGAAGCAAGTGTACATCTGTCTCAGGCCACTTGCCAAGCATAATGTGGTGGGGAAGCAAATCACTCTGCTGTTGGAAACTGTTCCTTTTGGACTTGCTGACTCCAGAAGTGGAGGTGACAGACGCCTCACAGTCAGGTCTCGGGGCTTTTTGTGCCCACCTAATGGTGACGAAGTTGTGGGATTTGTCAGAAGTTCATCTGATCATAAACGTGCCAGAGGTTCCTGAGGTTTACACAGCTCTGAACATGTCTCTGATTTACTTATTTAAACTTATACCAGCCATTGCTGTGAAAACACAGGTACACGTGCACAGTAACAGATGTGTCTGACAATTATTTCCAGGAACCCGTGGCCAGGTTGTGTCAAAAATGGGCCCAGATGTGGCCAGTGTCACCATGTGGTGGGAGGAAAAGGAGAAGGGGAGGACACTGTCAAAATGGATAGGCAGTTTGGCAAGAAAAAGTTGGACCACTTGGGAAATTTGGCACATTCCAGATTTTCTGCTGCCCTCCAAAGACACTGTGCTTATGGAAAGAAGTCTCCCGAAAACCTTAGACTGGAGTTTGATGAAAAAGCTAGTCCTGCCCCTGAAGATCATACTTCACATGAGCACATCTCCTGCGTGGACAACGGAGGAGAATATGTTACCAGAGCCAGAATTCCATCTGTTCCGAAGTTTATTTTATTAGTTTCACATCATATCCTTCTGAAGTTATTAATAAGGGAAGAGGTGAGAAAGAGAGGGATGTAGCCAGCCACTCTGGGAACAAACAAGAGCACCCTCAGCACCATCCTGCCATCACACATGAAGCAGGTGAGATCAGTGTCCATGTTCTGAATGAGGATAATGATTTGGGCTGGTGCATCATTTTGCAACTTCAGCCCATCTTCTAGAATAAAAGCAGCCACTGTGGTACTGATGTCCCTTCTACAGTCACTGGTTAGCCAGTAAGGCCCTGAGGTGGCTTTTATTATCCTTCTGGTTGTAGTAGCACATAGAGAGGCAGATTCAGAGCTTATATGAGATGTCAAAGTCCTTTTAACCCTTTTTCTCTCCACTTCAAGCTAAACTACAAAGTCTTGAAGGGCTGTCTCATGTCAGGCTGGATATTAGGAAGAAATTCTTGACTGTGAGGGTGGTGAGGCCCTGGCACAGGTTGCCCAGAGAAGCTGTGGCTGTCCCATCCCCGGAAGTGTCCAAAGTCACATTGGACAGGGCTTGAAGCAACCTGGGATAGTGGAAGGTGTCCCTGCCCATGGCACTGGATGAGCTTTAAGGTCCTTTCCAACCCAAACCACTCTGATTCTATGAAAGAGTTGTAAAAGAGATCCGAGCTCGCACAGGAACGTCTTTGCTTAACATCCACCGCGTTGATGACTGTAAGTTAATTACCACGCACACTGTACCGGTGACAGTAAATATTAGTGCTCTGTGCTACAGAACAAATATCCCATGATGAAAAATTCAAACGGTATCGAGCTTTTCATTAGTGCAGTAATGGCTTTCTCACACATTTAGCTCATTTTTAATTCGACCTGCTAGGGGAAGGAAATGACATACTTTCTGTTGAATAAGACAGCGCCGAGATTATATGAAGGTGCGTTTTTATGGGTAAAGAAACGTATGCCACATTAATCTATTTTTATGCCTTGCAGTACGTGCTGATGAGTCATTTGAATGCCAAGTTTCATTAGTAAATTGGGAGTGATATAGGCAGCTCCGTGCTAAAATAAAAATATATATTTCATTTAAGAACGTGAAAATTTCACTAGAGCTGCAGAATGTCTTAAACACTAAGTAGGATCATAGGATATAAGGATTAAATCTTAGAACCCTGTTTACAGAGGGAATTTTGTGTCCATAAAATGCACATTAGGAATACAATCTGTCCGACATTGTATTGTTCTATCATTTCTCTACGGATCATATTAGTCAGTGTCCTGTTAACATCCATTTTATCATACTGTCATAATATTATATTGAAATGAGATCTGGCACTTTTGGGGTCCTGTGCAAGATGAAAAAATGGGTCTCCAGCAGTCTTCCTCTTAGATATAATTGAAAAAGAGGCAGGCATGAGGGCATGCTGTGATTCACGCTGCCGGAGAGTGATCTGGAATCATTCAGATGATGAGTACATAGAGAATGCCATGCACAGAAAGATGGCAATTTGCTGTACTAATGTTTTGAAAATGAAAATTTCTAGCTGTTTTGCAGAGGAGCTTAGTAGGAAAGGCAGAAGAAAAAAAAACTAATAATAAAATCTTTTATAGTTAAGTCAGATTATTTCTGTTGTTTTTGGAAAGGCTGCACTGCAAGAAATGTGTTTTCTGGAGAATGATGTAAAGCATAAATGAACATTGCTTTATTGACCAAAATAAGTGTAAAATACAGGAAATGGAAGGAAAACAGCAAATGAAAGAAATTTTCTCCTGTTCCTTGAAGAATAGTTTTACAGAGGGATCCAGGGGGACCTTTCAGAGTCCTTAAACTGAATCTTGAATCCCCACTGTGGCCATTTGGCCATAGGGATGGACACCCATGTACACCCAGTACTTCAAGCCCATAAGCCTATATTTCTGCCATCAAGCCACATTTCCAATAGCCAAGCTACCTGAAAATTCTCAGCAGGAATGAAAACAATGTTTCTCCTTCTTCCCAAATAGATTATAACTAATGATATCAATGTCCTATTCTTTTGGTGCTTCCACTGAGCTTTAACACTAATAAATAAATCAAAGGAACACTTCCAACCTTTGTTTAATACCTATGCTGTCAGTGGTGGTGCACAGTCAGTATTAAAAAGATGGGTTTTTTTTCTTGTTGTCCTTTGTTTTGATTAGCTTTGTTCTTGATATCATCATTTGGTACTAAAGGAATGAAATTTAGTACTAAATTATGTACCTTTCTTCAGAATTTTGTTGTTAAAGACTCCCGAGCTCATGCAGCTGGCCTGTCCTCAAGAGAGTGACCCAGCAACCTGACCCGAGTTCTCTTTTAGGAACTGAACCAAGCTTCTGTAAAATCCACCCCCGCTTTTGGTCCCCACTTCATCGGGGGTGCAGTTGGAGACCTGCAGAGAAAGCAAGGCCACAGGCTCAACTTTGTGACATCCTGGGATGTCACCTCCTCATCAAACACATGAGAAAATCCATTTTAGTGAACATTCCTTTCAGAAACCATGCTGTACAGTAACAACTCCTCTATCTGCATGTTGGAGCAGACGCAATCAAAATCAATGTTTTTCAGCAGGCTTTAAAGAGCCTTTAAAATATGGTACATCATCCATATTTTTGCCCTCTATTTTACAGCTTAAGTTCTTCTCAGCTACCCCTCACCATCCTCTGTGGTTGCTGGAGACATTTTTAAATCATCATTCCTTGTTCTCCTCAATGTATCTGTTTTTACCATTGCTATTTAAATTTTTTATAAGTCTCTATACACTGAAACAGTCGAAGTGTGATCTTTCCAGCAGAAAGGAGGAGACTCCTTTCCTTTAGGAGGAACATATGTGCTTTGCAGGGCTATGAGTGACCCAGAAATAGATGGTTCCTGAGAAAACACTGTTAAGCACCGAGATGGGCAATTTACTACACGTGCAAGTCCAGGTGAACAGGGAATCTCCAAGAATCTCCCATTGAGCCGAAATCGGGACCATTTTTATAGCTTTCAGTTTTGAGGTCACAGTCACCCGGACTGGAAACTCAAAAATGACTTCAAAAAGGCAAATGCTAACTAGATTTCACACTAGATTTCATTTTACTTGGCATTACAGAAAGAATGCAGGTATTAAATAGACTGTTTCCTGTATACAATAAGGTTAATTAGTAGCAAGGGATGGAAATCAGTGTAGACATAACTCTTTTAGACAGGTATCAAAAATAATCCCCTGATCCCCACAGACCCCAGCTGCACTGAAAGAAGAACAATATAAAAGATTCTTTAAAAGAAATTTTTCAAACATTCTCCAGGTGTCCCAGCTATATTTAAATGGGCCTGTGGCCCCATGCGTTCTCCAACCCTTTCTGTTCTACAGTTCCCTTGCTCCAAGTTAAATGAGCAGAGTACTTGCACAGAATTTTGAGGTGCAACATAAAGGATTTCTGTACAAAGAGACTGGGATTGCAAACCGAGCAGACAGGAGAACAAAAAGAAGAATATATTCTGGAGTGAATGGGACTTCCCTAAGCTCCTTATCAATAAGGTTAATAAGGGTCCATGCAATTTACTGATCACTACGATGCAACAACTGGGCTAAAGCTATAAAGAAGCTACACAGATACCAGCTTTTCGTGCTTCTCAGGGCCCACCACATTAAAGTCCCTTTACCCTTTCCCTGTCACCCCTCTCAAGAGAATAAACTCCAGTCTGTGTGATTGGCCTCACTAAAATCCCTGGTCTGCTATTATGCTTCTACCTGCCCTAGTTAAGCAGATTAATAGTTATTTCCTCGAATTTGATCCTCCAGTCCCTTTGTAATTGAAGCAGTAATGCTCAGATATTTCTAAAAATGTATTTCTGAAAAATACATTTCCTTTTTTCTCCGGTTTAATTTTGTTATCCTCAATCATATGCATGATAGAAAAAAAAAATCCCAAACTTCTATCTCCTTTATAAAATACATGTCATATCAAAAAGGTGACAAGAGGGGGAAAAGTAATTAGTGAGTTCACAGAGTTCAGTAGAAAAGTTAAAATAGAGTAACACATTACTTTTTATGTTAAGATTTCACAAGACAAATCTTGCCTGTGTTTTAATTGCATGTGACCCTGGCAGTCCCACTCTGAAATGAAGTGCCGTAAAATTAAAGATGACAGACGCTCAAAACAAGTCTTGTGATCTTGATTAAACTACAAAGACCACACTTTCTCTCTGCTGCAACTCAGATATGATGGGCTGTTTTATTTGGGGAATTGCTTCATTAATGCTTTCTTTGACTAGACATGTTTATTATAAAAAATACTGAATATGGTGATATCTTGCATAGCTAAATAAAGTCTAAAAGACAAAAAAAAAATTGGGAATCTTTAAATAACCTCAAGACCTAAATGCTTCTTTTAAAGATCGTGGGCATCTGTAGAAGGAGGTACCAAGCATCCCTGCAGTGTACAGCACCTATTTTGAAAAGTAAAAGGGTTTTTTTCACAA
>NW_024104620.1:3405000-3437500 GCF_003945595.2 Pipra filicauda
CAATCTCATTAGCCATTTGCTGAATTGAAGCTATGAAGCAGCAGTGAATTTGGGGGAGGGGGTTAAACAGCCACACAATGGGTCAACATTTGTCTAAGGGCTCATCTCTGCAGTCGTTTGGTTTCAAAATGAGAAGGTCTGTATGGGAGTTAATCAAAGGACAGTAGTTTTGATTTCAATCCATACTGTACTTCAGGCCAAATAAAGTGGTCCCAATGTGTGCAGCAAAATCCCACCGGCTGCCTGCATATATACTTTTTTTCCAAAAGAAACTTTGCATTAGTTTGTAATTTTTCAATTCCTGAATATTGTTCCAGCCTTGGCCCATCCTGGTTCATGGCAGTACTGAAGTTCAAAGGAATTTGGAGCAGTTGCTTGCAAAATATAATCAAAAGCATCTGAAAAAGGGTCAGATAACCAAAACCTGCAGCCTGTGCCTCCCCATTTCAAACAGGGAACTATGCAGTCCTCCCCAAAACTCCAAAATTGTTTGCCAATACAGAATTATACACTGAATTTTGCTAGTGTGTTGTACAGCAGATACCTTTCCATTAGTCGGCTGTGTCCTAATCCAGGCATCCCAAAACTTCTGGAATTATATTCTCATACACACACATGCACCTCAATATGGAAAACAAAATTGCTTACTCAGTGCAACCACAGTATTGAATTAATCCACTACCAAATGTACTAGGGGAGGATAAGGAGATGTCCTTTATTATTTAAACTAAAAGCAACATGATTAATTTACCCTGATGAGATTCAATGGTAGGAATAAAACAGGCAGTGAAACACAGGGAAGGAACAAAAGGGAAAGAGATGGACAAAAGCAATGTTAACATATAAATATTCTCCTATATATGTCCTTGTACCCATAATAATGTTAATAATACCCAAAAACCTGCTCTTTCTAGCCTGTGAAGTGCATCACAGCCTGTTTATTGGGAGCTGAAGTTCACAAAGTACGTATGACACCTATGTAACTCAGGTGTCAGTGAGACCTCTGAAGTACGGAGGGAATAATTAATTTTTCCTATTAGGAATATGTGTCCTCCTGAAACTTTTTATTGGCAAAAGTAAGTGCTCACAAAGGCTGAATTAAAGGTTAAATACAGCCTAACTGCAAGACTTCAACAAATTACAGCCAGAAATGACAACAAATAGGACATAAAACCTGAATAAATGAATAAATGGATACACGTTCAGCCCACTACTGGGTTAGGATTCACCCTAAAACCATGGACATAGCTAAAGCCATGGAAAAGGGAAGAAGCAGAGCCCTTCCAGCAATCCAGGTGAGCTCCAGAAATCAAATTAATACCTTGCAATAACAACAAGGTTGAATGGATTTTTAGTGTAAATAAAATTTACACATTCCTATTCTGATATTATCAGCTAAAGCAAGCATTCAACAAATCTTAAATAAGTTATATTGACAATGTTAATGCAACTCACCACCAGTGCCAATACATTAAAAAACTGTAAAGGCATTGTAATTTGAGAGTCTCAAATCTCTATTTCTTAATATTGGTGTTATCCAATAAAACACGTCCACTGACCGTAATATCTATTTTAAAAAATATTTCCTGCTTTCCTGAGAAATAAAACTAAAAAGCAATAAACATTGTTTATGCAAGCCTTGGCAGTACTCTAGTTCTGCCTGTTACATGCTAAGAAGCTACAGAGTAGAGAGAGGACAAGGTAAAAAGGAAGGAAAATAAAAGGAAATTATTTTGCCAGCATATTATTTTCAAAGCATTCACTTCAAGGAAGGGTAAGGGTAATACAAGCTATGTTATTCAAGCATCAGATATAAATACATGGGTTGTAAAATACCCACTTTCAGATCTGAAATCTAAGTCACACAATTTATTCTGCTACAACCCTCTTATTACCCTTTAAATTTAGCCAAAGTATTCCCTGCCAAAGATAGATGGAAACATGATGAACAAATCCATCCTTCATGTACTCTAGCAAGAAATTCAGGCCCTGTCTTCCAGTCACTCATTTACATATAAAGAGATTTACTAAAAATTAATGACATTTTCTAGTTTTAACAATGTTAAAACTAAACAAATCAATTGAAGTGGATTAGATTTAGCTCAGAAATAATGGAAAGCGCATTTTGACACAGTCTTATGTGCAAACAGACAAAATTTGATACTTCTCTCTTCTAGACCCACTTGGTTGTGGAAACCCAAAGCAACTGAGATGGGTTTGTGCATTTGGAGTCCTCAAAAAAAAAAAAGCTCAGAAATAGGTATTTTTTTTTAATTTATTCAAAATGTTTTCCCGGGGACATCGACAGAAGAAAGCTGAATGTCTTTTCTAGAGTCCACCACAGTCAGTCTGCATATTTCAAGCTGAAAATGTGGTCATGCACTTATAGGTTTTTGTAATTAGATCTATGTAAGTAAAAATAATTGCAAAATATGTATGAATATTTTTAATGTTTTCAAATCCCTAAATCCAAAGAAAAAAAAAAGGACAGAAACCAAACTGGTGTGTCATAGATGAACTGAGCAGAGGCTGGAATACTTGAATCAATAAAGGTCTCTCTTAATCTGTAATGTATTGATAGTACTGGACTTGTGATTGTTCATTAAAAACTCTAATCCCACAGTTTTGACTCAGATCCATTTGCAAACAAAAGTACCTGTAACATCTGGAGTGAAACTGGAACCACTTGGCATTTTCTCATGAAAACTTGTAACAAAGAATTTACTGTAAGATTTGACTTTAAATGGTTTCATTTACTCCCTGAAAGTAGTTCAGATTTAGAAAAAACTCTATATCTGATTTCATATGCTTTGGAGGTGGGACTGGCAATTTCACTGAAGCTGCAAATGAAGCTGAAATCTTGGAGTTATAAAGCTAAACAAAACAAAAAGAAAAATGTGTAAAATTCTGTGAAACAAATTATGTGAATTTTGCACAGCTGTACTCAGGGCATAACTGTAAATGAAAAGACCAAACTAATTAGATTATAAGCAGTTGATCTGCCTTATATTGTTTTATCATATGTAGTAGGTATAATATCTCCACATGAATGACTTGAAGCAAGTCATCAACATACTGTGTTCAAGAAAGCTGATCAGATTAGAAAGACCTTGTAAGTTATGCTTGAAGAAGATGAGATTGATGATAACTTCCTACTCACAGTTACACCAATAAAATTGCTTCATCTCTATCAAACTTCAGGTTTCTGGAGACACCGTGTCCTGACAAGACCGAATTAAACGTAGGAGTTCATTAGTGCAAAGCAGACATCGAAGCGTCAAGTGACTCAATGTTATTTTGAATGGGTTTCCCAGTGTCTTTGTAGGAAATCCATTAAAAAAAAAATTGGAACAATTTTTTGTGGCTGGTTTCCAGCGATAGGATCAATGAGCAATATTCAGGATGCTGGCTGAAAGCCAGATGTAAAGCATCACTGTAGCCCTTAAGTATAGCGAGCTTAATTTTAAGCCTACGAATAGTCCCACTGAATTTCCCAGTCCTCACGTGCTTAAAGAGGAGTTTGTGCATATGCACTTCTGCAGAGTAGGGCCAAAGAAGATAGAGTTACTGGCATATTTCTCAGCCTCACTGCAGACCATTTACACCACATGGAAAGGCTACACAGTGGGAAAGCTCGAAAACCCTGTCCCTAAGGGGGGGGTGCAGTCCATCAGCAAGGCTGCTTCTTGGAAATCCTCTAAGAAGGACCACTCAAATATTTCACTCAAAATGTATGGCAAGCCAGAGCTGCTCCAGGGAATAAACATCTTCCATCCTTATGCAAAGTGTAGCCAATGCAGAGGTCGCACAAGATTCGCAGAATTTGGGCAAGAGAAATTAGAATTCAACATTCGAGCAGTGAGTGTCTGTCCTTCTACTTTTAGGTGGTATAGGAGGACACTCAATCTTTCTTTTTCCATTTTTACCAAAGGCAGATGAAAATGTCAGCAACCTGAGCATATCTTTACTCTACAAAATTAGCAAAACACGTGAGGTTTCAATTGCACAGAAAAACAACATGAGATGTTCTGGGAACATGCAGCAACGTGGGTGGCCATGATGAAGAAAAAGCTTTGGAGTATTTATACAGCAAATAAATATTCACAGACACTGCTATTCCCACTCACTAAAGTTTTGAAAGACGTTATTCTCCTACAAGACAGATAAGAGAGAAGAGGTGGGGGATGAAGGGAAACTATTATGGAATGAGGAATAAGGGCCAGAGCCACGGCCACAAGATTGATGTGAGTACTACAGTAAGCAAAGACCAATTCACTGCTTAAGGGTGTCAAAATGCAGTCCTGGGAGAGAAGAGCAGGCTGAGAAATGAGAAAAGAAAAGGCAAGGGAAGGGATGTATAAAGAACAGTAAATATTAGGGAAATGAAGAAAAATAAAAGGAACCAAATGTCACTGGAAGAGGGTAGGAGTGCAATTGCTTCTTCTCCTTGGCTAATCCACAAATTAATGGAACCAGAGCAAACATAAAAATAAACCATCATTCTACACGTTCAAAGGTGAATCTTAGAGTGGTCACCCAGAATAAAGTCAGATAAGAGTGAGAGAAACAGCAGCACCATAGTGTGCAGCACAAGGACATTACAGGAATTCTACTTTTTCCTTCACTGTTTTTACTGGAAAAATCTTACAAAATTACAGTATCCAAGGCAAGGCACAGATAAACTGCTCTTTCAAATTATTTCACTGAGGCAACACAAGTACATAGAGCTTCTTGGGTGCTGAAGAATCTAAGTAGTTCTACAAAAACCACTCAAATATTCAAGTATGTTAAAAAATAATATATATGGTTTGATATTTAATAATATCAATTATTTAAATAAACTTTCTTGTCCTAATTTTTATTCACTGACATGATATGCATATTTTATTGTTTATTTTTTTCTAAGCTCTTATAAAAAAATCTGTTAAATTAACAAACATAGGCTTTCTCCATTTTTTCTCCTTATCCCATAGGATTTAAGACAGAACTTTATCTCTGTTTCTGAGCTCTATAGGCTGATGCAAAACTGCAACTGAGAGAAAACTCAGTTAATTTTTATACTGTGAGATCTCTGTGTAATTTTAGAGTAGCAGAACATCATTAATATTAACACGATCCTATAGGTTTCGTTCTGCTAAATTTGACAGGACTTCTTCATAAGCAACGTTCCCTTTATTGACTTAGAAACACAGCTGGGGAACCTGTTGTGGGATTGTGAACCAGTATGAGACTTCGGGGTCTGGGTTTTTATTTCCTCCTCAAACTTGAGTAGTTATGAGACCAAAAAGTGTTTTGTCATGGCTTGAAGGGACTGAGTTTCTCTTTATAATTTGCTTCCAATCAGAAAATCTTGAGCCAGCCAGACCATTCCAAGTTTGTGATTTAAAAGAGAGAAATGGGCAAATATTGAGCCTATCCCTAATTACCCTCTATATTTCTGACTATGTAAATTTGAATGTACTTGGAATTTTCTCTAAGTGATCTGACAAGTATAAATTACCCTTGCCCTTACGACTCTGAGTTTCCACAGACAATGCATCAACAGTTGGTGTTAAAAGGCTGCAGCTCTTCTATTAACAATCAATACAAGTTTTCAATAGGAATACACTTAGCTAGCATTAATGCAATTACATTACATTAAATAATATTAATACCAAAGGCATGTCCATTGCTGGCCTGCACCAAAGTCATAACATTTCTCAACAATTGTCTCTATTCTTCAAACACCCACCTAGAAACAAAACAAAAAACTCGAACATTCAAATATGTAAAAAAAAAAAAAAAAATTAAAAAAAATTGTAAGGTTGGACATTAGTTCTTAAATAAACTTTCTTTTCCTAATTTTTTTTCACAGTCTGTGGAACTGCTCTTTTGTCATTTTTGTATTACACCTGCGTCAACCCTTTTGAAAATACTACTAATTGCCCATGTACAATATTAAGCAATCTAAATACATACTTTCATATTTGGCCCCTAATACTTCCAGACCTTGAAGACATAAGCTGGGAGCCAAAAGGCTGGTGTAAATGCAGAGCCTTACAGAAATATTGCCTTTAATTTCCAAGTGCGTTTTTAGGTATAATGAATTAATTCCAGGTGACATGAATGATGGTATTTATCTTTTAAAAGAAAATATCACTGCTCAGGAAGGCATGCAGAATGACAACCCGTGCTGTAAAAGCACCTCATTCCCACCAGTGTCTCCAGTCATATTTTGCAATTCCATAGTCCATAGTCTTTCTCCTTATTAGAGGAATACTTTTCCACTGTTAAAGTACAATAAAATAAACATCTCATAGAGGACTTCCTAAAATTTGAACAGGCATTTGAATGTGCCAAGAGCAGCAGCTGTTTTTGCCAGAAAGAAGATCTGGCAGGCATTTAGTCACAAGGTCACTGCTTATGGGGCTTACCCAAGAGATGAGATGGGAAGCAAGGAATGTTGGCATGGCACTAGGACAGGTTGTCCTTGGTGAACTGGAAGGAGAAAGCTGTTCTGGCCACAGGCACTCAGCAGCAGTTTCACTTTAGAGAGAATGGCAGGATTGCTTTAGCTTTTGAGTTCACGTTCCCCGAGTTTCAGGTTTGAGTGGACCCAAAAAAGTCATATTCACCCGTGCAGGAAGAACTCGTGGAACCAAAAATCAGACACAGAGGCATCATGAAATGTAACTGGATCTGGCTTTCCACACTCAGTGGAGATTTAAATGCTTCCTGAACTAAGTGACCTAAAACTGTGTGGGCCCCTGTGAATTCTGCAGTTCTGTAACCCTGGAATTTGCTGCAGAAGCTTGCAGAAGGATTATAAATTAGAAACTTCACTTCTAAAAGCATTGAACTGCAGCCCCTGCAAGTTGTCTAGATATGAAAAAGGGCTGTCTTCATCAACTTGAAAAAAGGGGAGGCCTGGCAGATTGTAGGGTGAAATGGCACACTTATTTTTCTTGATATTAACTCCAAATCCTACAAACAATAAAGTGGATATCAGTATTCCCAACTATTTGTTTTCTGACTTCTTGACTTTTCCAACCACACATTGCTAAACCCTCAGCTAAGACAATGATACATCCCAGTTGCATCTTCAAGTCCCAGTGGACTTAAGAACAAGGGAAGAGCTATCCTGCTATTCCAGCATTCTTGTGGAGCTACTTCTGATCACACCTCAGCTAACAACTCTTGAGTTGTGACTCAACTGGTCCCCATGAGTGTTCTCCCTCTACTCCACTTCTGGATACACCACTACCATTCAAGACTGTGCACGTGACATTAGGGAAGGAAGTTCAAGCCAAGGTCAGACATACCCTCCATTCCCAGTGCAAACCACCTGACCATCAACAGCATCAGCCTCCCCCAGCCACGGCAACAACGCAGGAAATCCATTTCTGATGCAAGAACACGTGATAAACTGGAAACAGAAAATAAGTGGATTCTATATATTAAACTGAATTGAATATAAAATTAACAAGCCATGGGTAACAATTATAATACTAATTTCTGCAGTTAGATCAATTAAACAAATCTCAAGTTCTGAAATTACCTGAGTCACCTACTGCCCAGTTTCCTGGGTGACAGAGGAGCTTATAAAGGTTTATTGATGAATTTAGCTATCACTTAGTTTTATTCACTGGTCTTTGCTAACTATGATGTCATTTGTTCTGACTGGTTTAAGGGTGGACAAAGCATCTGAAGACAAGGGCAAGGGAATAAAGGAGATTTGTGAAAAGAAGTGATTGGAAACTCAAAGCCCTCTGAAGTCAGTGGAAAGTCCTGTAATATTCACCCACCTTTTATTTATTGTGAGATTAAAAGCAAAAAAGCATTATGTAACTGTGAAACATTACTGGCATTCTGATACTTAGACAAATGCAGAGCAATAAAACACCATTATATGAAGTAGCTATCATGGGAGGATTGCTTAATGATCTGGTTATAAAATGCTTCCAGAGGTAGGTGTTTCTTATCTGAAAACTTACCAGAACTAATTTAATCCTGTCTTGTTGTCAAAAATTCCTATCCCACCTTTTTCTGTACTGTTTCTTGTTCCACTTAGTTAGTGATGTATTTCTTCCTCCCTATCTCTCAAAAGGTATTGCATGTAAAGGTCAATTCTCTTAACACAGCTTCTGCCCACTCTTCAGCTAATGCATTATAGCACATTATCAAGTTTCCAAACAATTGTTCACTTTTCATTAGAATGTGCTAGGTTTCTCTCCTTCTGCAGTGTTAGTGAAAATGGTGTTGAGTTGTTGACTAGTAATACGAACAAGCAACTTCTGCTCTTAGAAGTGGGATGGAATTGATTCATCTTATTAAAAACAGACCTCATGGAAGCTGGAATTTGTGCTACAAAGGTTAATGCTATGAATGTGCAGATAGATAGTTTTCCAGCATTTCTATTTTCATGAGTCATTTTCAGCTTCTGATACATCATCCTAGCTCACGTTACTTCATATTGATGTGACAGAAACGTAACGTGCTAAGTCAGGAACACTAATTTATACCTGAAAAAGACCTTTTTTCCCTGCCATCTCTCTGCTCTTATCTGATTTTTCCCTTTTTTCTTTCTCCAAGAAAAGAAAATATGAAGGGTTAGGGCAAAAATTTTACTTCCATTTCAGTACAATGAATGGAGGCAACAAATGTGAAAGAAAACAAAGCTTCAGGTTGGCAAAGAAAGTAATGATCAGGAGCTGAGATAAAGAAAGCTCGAGAAAATGAACTCCAGACATAACAGTTGAAAAAAGTTAGATATACTGATGACTGCAAAACTAGTTCATGTAATATATATTTTACATCCAAGCCAAACAGCTCTTTGAACATTATTGAGGCTATTATTACTTTGAAATAAACATTAGAGAGCTTCAAAGCCAGAGCTACATAATACCCAGTACACATTTACATTTACATCAGAATTAGGATGCAGGTTTTCACAAGCTAATCCACCCCATTTAACACAACCACACACAACACTGTACAACAGACACTGTGTTTTTACACGGGTGAAAGTACCAACGTGTTGTACAGTTGACAAGACAGAGATGGTGATAAAAACCTCTGTCCAGAAGGGGTGGACCCTGCTGCAAAATTGTGAGAAAGCCCAGGGCATGAGTGCTACTCTAGCTGATTCTGAATAAGGAACTACTGCTCCATGATGCTTCCTCTCTCCTGGTCCCTTTTGTCCAGAGTTTCAAAAATAGCCACAAAAAGTCCCTTGAAATAGTCTAATATTGGACCAGGAGGGACCTGTTGGTCTCCTGAACCCAACCTCCCACCATCCTCAATCCAAATCAGAGCTTTATCAAGCTCTACCTTTATTACTGAAATTTGAATGAAATCTCTGCTTTATCTTGAGCACCTCCATGCCCTCTCTCATATCTGGGAGCATCTTCCTGCAAGCAGCTGCAAAACCACTTCTCTGCTCAGCTCGGCTCCAAAACCCCTCCTGTGATGCCTGAAAAAAACCTTGACAATGTCTTGGCTACTCAGTGTACTGAGACTGCTGTCTATCATGTTTATAAATATTGTCTCATTTCTTCTCATACTATCTCGTCAGCCTGTGCCATCTGTTGCCTCCTGTGACATGTGCAGACTGAGCTCTTCACAGCAGCAACTGACTTCTTCTTCTTCTGTGCTTGTACAGCACCCAGCACCACCAGTGCTTACCCACTGCAGGGTTCCCCCAGGGCCACAATGACGCAGGAAATAAACAAAGTTAATGAAGAAATCCCACTCTACCCTCTCACCTTCCTCCTCATTTCACAGGAGGAGCCCCTGGGCAAACCACGTAGTGATCTGCGTGGGAAGGAGCACAGCAGAAGGTAGAGGGAGGTTCTCATCTCTCTCTGCTCAGGATGGTGAAGTCACTCTGGTACGTGCCACAGACAGACAGAGAGAAATAGGAGAAGGTCCAGAAGAGGTGACTAAGGTCATCAGATGCCTGGAGAAGAGGATCAAAAAGGAGATCTCGGAGATGATGGGCCCATTTGACATGTGGAAGAAGACACTAGGGGAAAATCCAATCATAGCTCAAACCACTGCTCCCAAAGATGATGGAGCATCTGTAGAGGCAGCCTGTAGAGGCAGCAAACAGAACAAGGGGCACTGGCCATAAATTGTAACTGAGGAGGTCGAGATCAGACATCAGGAAATTCTTTGTCATGAGGAGGGTAATGTAGTACTGAAATAGGAGCCCAGAGAGGCTATGAAGTCTCCTTCCCAGAGGCTTTCCAGAGCTCCTCTAAGCACTGCTAACCAGCATTTCCCTTTTCTGCCACTTCCCAAGCAATAGAAGGTAAATGTATATCTCATCCTGATAAAATATTAAATGCTTTAAACGCAACAATAGTCTCCAAACACATGCAACTTTCCACGAAAAATGCTAGATACTCTTTAAAATATGGGAAAAATAAACTATTTTCCTAATTGCTCTCAGAACATATTTGCAACTTCTCTCCAAATTGTAGATATTTAGATGTTTGCATTAAAATATAAAGGATCATTCTGTTTTCTTGACGTGATATTAGTAGATTGTAAGTTTTAAAATGGCAAATAGGAGATGCAGAATCTCTCCATCTGCATTAATGACAAGACTTTCTGCTCTCTGAAGTTGTCCCCATAAACACGTAGATCTTATAAGCATTTTATTATGTGGTTCATGCAAATAACAGCAACTTGGTGAAACCACTGTGCATGGGTATCTGCATGTAGATATATTGAATTAAGGAGCAAAAAGAAATCCTGGACATTCAAAACCATTACTTAGGCTGGAGAGAAAAAAAGAGGGTTTTTAATCTTATTGCTGTAATGCACTTTATATGCTGCTGATAGATATGACTTGGAAATTGCAGTAGGAAAAGGTGTATTACAGCTGTTCTCTCATGGGGTGAAAGTCTGGCCCCACTGAATCCATGTAAGCCCCTCAAGGCCCATATTTTAGGCGAGAGTCCCAGAAGTGGATGACCCTGGGTGCTGAAGTTAATTCTTCCTCTAGTCCTTCACACTGTTCCCCAAGTACATTTCAAGATCTTACCTGTTTCTCTCATTATTTATGAGATCTGGTTTATTTCTTTTTTTTTTTTTGCTTGACAAGTTGCATTTCCCCCAATATTACTTGATAAATAATCAGACTGCAACTTATTATTGCTGATGGTTTTGATTTCATTCAGTGTGAGTTTGTTGGGCAAGAATATATAGAAATATACAGCAATATATAGAAATAAATATACAGAACAAACATACTGTTGGAAGGAAAGGAAAATATTGGTTACATGAACACTACTGTTGCAACTAAATCCACACAGATCTCTAAGTCTTAAAAGAAGTGAGCTTTAACTCACAGTAGGTCAAGGATATCCATCAAATGCCCACAGTGGGCATGTCCCCTCTGCCTACACACGCTGCTGCAGTGGAGAAAAATCAGGCAACCAAACCACACGAGGTCTTTTTCTCACACAGTTGAACAACCTGTGATGTTAAATGAAAACCAGAGTGTCTTGAATACAGCTGTGTCACTCCAGACCTGGAGCAGAGCTTACTGCCACAGCAATCCCAAGTTATGTGGTAAAGTTCTGAAAATCCCTATTTTTCCCCTCTCTCTCTCTCTCTTTTTTCTTTTTTTTTTTTTTTTTTTTTTTTTGGTATAATGAGTGTTTAAAAGCTTAGCAAATAGAGTCCTAAAAATGTAATTGTAGCTTGGTAGCACTATTAAATATGTATACTGTGGTCTTTTTGACAATTGGTTTAATCCCTTTATAAAGTCTTCAGAAGTTCCATCACAGAAGCATGGATGCTGTTTTGATCTATTTATTACTCTTAAGTGCTCAGAGAACTGTCCCTATTTTCTAATTAACACTTTTAAAGATAAAAAGCTATGTATTAAATCAATCTGAATGATGGTTGTTTGTGAATCCCACAAGATAAGGCAATTTGCATGTTCACTTTGTACTTACAAACTAAATCTGCACATCTCCAAAGCAGCTCCTTATAATGTAAACCTTTTGTGAGTATTTGTAACTTAAAAGAAAGTTTGGCCTAGTACAGAGGCAGTGCCAATTATCTAAAGGACTTCTTTACTGAACATGATTAAGATACAAAATTATTAGGTTGTTATTTTACATTGTTTGCAGAGAAATTTGAGGAAACTACTTTAGGAACGTTAAGTGTTCTCCTGTTTTGCTTTCTTTCCTTCTTTTTTTTTTGTACATGTAGTAACATGAGTGCATTCATGAACAAGCAACCAGTCATGAAACAGCAGCCAGATTCCAACATCACACTCAGGTTCAGCTTCCTTTGACACGAATTAAATCGCTGCTGAAACCAACTGTTCACCATCCTGCCTGAGTGTTCAGCTGCAGCTTCGACTCCAAGGCTTTATAAACTGAATTTTAGTTCAAATATTAAATTAGAACAGTGATTTATTGCTGGGATTCAGTTCTGATTATTTAGCAAAGCAAACATATTTACAGAAATAGATATTTCACAGCAGTGAAATAGTCCCTGATCTCAGAAACAACTCCACCCTTGCTAAGAAAGAAATCAACAAAGCCGTATCTCCAAACCTCTCTTGTGAAGATGCATATTATTATTTCCAGATGGCAAGAACATAACAAGTATACCTATGAGACACATTTTTTTACTGTATTTGCTCTTGAACATCTCATCAGAAATTATTTCTTTCAGGTTTTGCAATCTGCCTTCCACCACTGCCTCGGGTTTTTCTATAAC
This sequence comes from Pipra filicauda, assembly GCF_003945595.2. Lineage (NCBI taxonomy): Eukaryota > Metazoa > Chordata > Aves > Passeriformes > Pipridae > Pipra > Pipra filicauda. Next base: position 3,417,724 of record NW_024104620.1, read on the forward strand.
CACTGGTCCAAGCACAGACAATTCTTCACAGCTTTTAGCTCCAGCAGACCTGATCATGGATCAGGCATGGGATGCCTCCTTATCCTCTATTTTAGGCTTCCACATCTTCTTCCACTAGCAATTTAGGAAGTGGACAGCCATGTCATAAAATACCTTTTATATATTTATTACATCTCCTTCTTACTAGAGTTTCCCTTATCATCCTGTGCCGTCATTGAAAGGTCTTTTTATTCTAAAAAAAGTTATTTTTTTCCCCACAAATCTCTCTGATCAGATCAGTGAATTTACCCTGAATTCCAATTATTTTTCCTGACCCTGGCCACAGCATCTATCCTTGCAGCACACAGTCCATCCACATTTACCTTACAGATACATTCAACACCCTCTCTTCAGTGTGCTATACAAAAGCCTCCTATATGCAGTGGTAGACCATGGTGAGTATATTTTTGCTCTGGTCCTGCAACTACATGATCAAATTTTTGTGCTCCAGGGTTAATCTGGGTCAGAAGGCCCCAAGAATGCACATTTGACATTCCTAATCTAATTCTGGAAACATGAGATTTGCAGACAGAAAATCTCTTTCTGGGAGCAGAAAAGAATGTCAGACCCACTGGGACACCAAAATGACTTTCAACTATTTTTCACTTATATAAAATTTGACCCAAGGACCTCAGCACACATTAATTTGCAGACCCGTCTACACACCTGTGACACAGCATATGTATTATTCTACCTCATAGAGAAGGGAAAATAGGGGCACTTCCCTCTCCAAGTTCATTCAAGGACAGAACTACACATGGAGTATCCAGTAAGGATTCAGGAAAATAACTCAGGAGGCCACAATCTCGGTCATGATGGAAACCTCATTGAGACTAAGGCAGAAAAGGTAGAGTTCAGTTCATTAGAGAAGTATATTATTGGAATTTTCAAATGGGAAATGAGTTTCTATCTGGAAGAAACAGCAAGGAAAGTGGAGATATGGCACAAAGACTCATAACAATTTACAAAGAGCATGGAAATATAAATGTGACATCTCTCAAGGTTGGGTTTTTCCACCCAATATCACAAACTTTCAATTGACAGTTAAACCTAAGATTTGTTTACAAAAGTGGCACATCACAGAAGACATAAAACCCCAACTCTCATTAAAAGCTGATGACATTAATCTAGGTTATCTTTAAACTGGGTGGCTTGAGAGCATGTCCAAGGCTTTGGTCTCCTAGACACATCCCAACTCCACTGTGGGACAAGAATCAAATATGAATTCATCTTCTTCCTTCTCCAGAGAGTCTGTTTTCCAGGGACAGGAAATCTGTCTATGTGTGTGAGACAGGAGACACAGCCATCTTCAGTCAACCTCTTGTTGTGGTAACTGAAGGACAAGGACTTTGGTCATTGTCCAGATGATGCAAAGATCAGTTAAATGTCATCACAAAGTCCATTCCTCTCCTACACTCAAAGCACTGAGCAGAAATTTTTCACCTCCACCTCCCCAGGTAAAAATTTTAACTAATAATGGCTTCAGCTCTTGTTATACCTGCCATTGTCTGCATGTCTCCACAACAGTTTAAACCATTCAGCAGCATCTCTGCATCACCAAAAACACCCTCCTCCAGTGCTGGGTCATATTACAATGGAGAACTGCTTCCCAAGCCTCAGACTCCCTTCTGAGCCAAAGCACCACAAAAAAAGCAAATTATAATCTTTTATATAACAGAATAAAATAGAAATTAGGACAATAGCTGGGATTATATTGGGTAGAGAGCCATGAAAAACTTTTCACCAAAACCCTTCTGCTCAAGCAGTGCCTCATACGTTGTTATACCATAACAGTAGCTCAGTAGATTGGATAAAACAATAGCCTTGTCTCACATTATTAATTTTTCCTATCAAGGAAACTTAGGTGGGCTGGTAGAAATTAGCCAAGCCAAGCTAAGTCAACTGATTGGGTACAAACCACGCCACAAACGGGCCAAGACAATCCCTTGGCACAGGGTTGGGGCAGCTCTGCAGGACAGTCTAGCAGAGCCACATGGAGTGTGCTAAAGGTGCTCGACTTACATGACAGTGAACTTGACACACATTCAAGAAAGCAACGAGTCACGAACACAAACTGGTCTTGGTGCCTTCCTCAGGCAATGAAAGGAAGCCAAAAAATGAAAGGTATTGAGTTTCCCAGACTGAGGTCTGCCAAGCTTCAGTGAGGGCAGACTGAAGATCTTCCGCGATAAAGATCTGCTGCAGTGGGGAAGAGTGAGCACAGCCCACAACACAAACACCAGCTAAATTTTCTGTCATTTTTTGGTTTGTTTGGGGCTTCGGGGGGTGTGTGGGGGGGTAGTTGGCTTTTTTTTTTCTTTAAAGGAGGAACTAAAATGGCCATCCCAATCCACACGCTGTAGGAGTCAAAGCATATTGATGGTTCGGTTACTAAATACACTATGAATTTTCACAGTGGATCAGCAGAAAGTTATGAAGCACAGGTGTTCCTGTAATTGTGATACATTGGGAAAATTCATACTGTTAAATGAGCCTCAGCTTCACACTTCCACCTGTGTGATGTGGAAATGTACTGTGGGTACACGGGGCTATAATAGACGATACGTAGGAATGATTGCTGGCTGGTTCAGGACCTGCTAGGGTTTATTTCTCTTAATTTGTCTGAGTGTGTAATTTCTGCATTTGTATTTACAGCCATCATAAAGTGGGAAATGTGTGTTACACATGCTGGTAAAAATAATGATCACGTGAAAAAAACAAAGTTAATACACTGAATGGAAAAGAAATCCTGAAAGAACGTACACCAAAGGAGAGTCTTTAGGAAATGGAAAATATTTCAACAAGAGAATGAAAGCATGGAGGTTTTTTCCCTTCACATTTCAATTCTACTCAACAGTTTCTTGTTTTCATTTGTTATGGGGAAGGAGGGAGGAGATGATTTTAGAATGGGAAATGTGGGAAATGCTAAAATACAGAAAGATGAGATCTGGAAGCAGGTGGAAGAATATATCTACATGGATTACCTGAAGCTGAACATGAGAAACAAATGGAGAATGCTGGCATATAACTCGATTTATTTTCCTTTAACAGGTGTTTGTTGGAATGAGGATTGGAGAGGCAGCATTTCTTAATTTTGTTCCAGACCTGTCAGAGCTTCTCAAGTGAGTGTTTCAGGATTATGAATAAAAAAAAAAACAAAAACAAAAACAAAAAAAAACCAACCAACCCAAAGATCAAATGAAAAAAAGAAAAATTATTAAATATACCTTCCTGCATGCCTTGGAGGTGTCCGTTCTGGTATCTGACAAGGAACACAGTTCTGACTACTCATGAGAGATCCTTTCAAGCTGTCCTGGAGACAGCAGACTGCTCTTTGCTGAGGTTAGTTGACATGACAGAATAACTCTAAAACCACTACTTTTCAGAAATATTCCCCTTTTAAAAAACAGAATCATCACCTTGAAGTGACACCTTTTAGAAAGTGAAGACTTGAATGCAACATCTCAGAATTTTCCTACTCACAACACCTCGCCCTGGGCAACAGCTTGATGCTCCATAGCTGGAATTTCAAAGTGGCCTTCACAAGTAGCCCCAACTGATAAGAACTGTCAAAGGGACAGCTTATTCATCAGGGGGATGTCAAAGCAGATAAGTGTCGCAATGACTACTGGCATAGCCTTTTCCCTAGTCACAGATAGCAATACCTCTTTTTCAGGGAAATCTGTAACACCGGAAAAAGGAAGGAAAAAAGGCTGGAATCTGTTTAGGTGAGAAAGACATGACAAGTGCAACCACTTCAAGGTATACTGTGTGACAATCATTTAATAACTCATTTAACAGGGTTAAAGGAATTTAAGCCCAATGTTTTAGTCACAAGATTCTTTTTCCCATCAGATATTGCCATTTTCCCATAACTTTGTCTACTGAATCTCCAATACCTCCCCTCTCTTGGATCTTTCCCCACATCTAACCACTTTCTGAGACTCTCCTTTGCTCTTTCTTCTCCCTGGCTTTTCATTGCTCTCCCTTCCTTCTACTCTCTGCCTCTTCCAAGTAATTTCTGCAGACTTCTCTCCTCTCTCTGTCTTCTCTGATGTGTATATGCTTTGTCTCTCTGACAGTCCTGGAAATTTTATCTTCCTCAGCTCATTTGCCTTTGGATGGCTCAATGTATCTGCTTTCTGCATGATCTCCTCTGCTTCTTCAATCCAAATAGCCCACCCAAGAACATCTCTTTTCCCAAAAGCTCTTCTTGTCCCGCCTTGTAAGGTCACTCTCCTTCTGGAAGAGTTTGGTCTACCCAAGTTACTTGGCCTCATTGGTGTCTCCTAATATTCACATAATATTAATATTTAAAAAAAAAAATAACATCAAACCCAGGTATCTCACTCTTCACATTCATACAATATGGCAGGACTGGAGTTACTGCATGGCTTGGCAGTTCTTTCCTCATTTCACATCTTCTCTCAGTATTTCTCCCAGTCACAAATGAGGACAACAGAGAAGTCACGTAGAAGCTCATGGAGGCTACAACAAAGTTTATATTGGTAGCAGAAAAGGCAGATTGGGAAGAAAAAGAAGGCAACCCTTCTCCCCCTCTCAATTTCCTCTCTTGGTAAGTGCTGCATTCCTGTTAATACAGGAGTGACATTGCTTGTGTATGGCCTTGCTTACTCCTGCCCTCATCAAATATTGTGTCCAGCTTAATCTTTAATTCTGCATAATAAGGAACCAATAAAGACAATAACTTTATCTCTTTACTGACCTGCAGATTATCCCCACAGGAAGTGGTCAGAGTGGCTGGAATCCATGTTATTTACCAGCTTAAAGTCAAAAGCTCTTCAGATGCAGAAATGCTCAGATGTTAAGACATTACCAGTATTTGAAGCATCCATATTTATTGACCTGTTCAGTGTTTGAAACTATTTTATCCTTTAAACCTCTTCCCTCCTCTAAAAAATGAATTCATATATGATTTGAAAAACTCATTAGCTGCTAGCTTTTAATAAATATGATCTGTGCCTTTTCATTTCAAGCCTAAAATTCATCTCTATTGGCTAATGTTGCAGGTCCCACTTTACCTCCTGCTGTCCCACAGGATACTGTGAGGTACCATTCCCACTGGCATTCTGTTGCAGACCCCCCCCCTCTATCCCACAGCCATGGGCCCACCTTGTCACCAAAGTCTCCTATAACTCGTGTTCAGTTCCTGTTCTCCAGTTCTTATTCAGTGTCTTGGAGCACCTTTTCCTTCCTGTTCCTCACAGGCCACAGGATATTATTTGCTCCCAGTTCCACCACTTTTTTTTTTATCTTCACACTTCCTTGTCAAAATTGATTTCAATCTTACACTTCATATTTCTTTACCTGATTTCTGACCTGTTTCTTAGCAATTGGAATTGCTTTCATCCCTGAATGTACTATCATTTCCAACACATTGCAATTAATGGAAAAGAGGCAGATGGAGGATGTCTCCATAAGGATCAGCTTCGTATTTCTGCATATAGGAGTTAAAGAAAAATTGTAGCTCTAAAAACCTCAGTCCTACTGATAAAAAAACCCTAAGTATTACAAGCACCGTGGATAAATATAAAATAAAAATAAAACAAATTGATAGCGGTGATCATGAGGAACTTTCAGTCACAAAATAAGGTGAATATCACACTAAAACCATGAGAGTTGGCCAACTCTTACCAGTCTCTGGCAGTCCAGGGAGGTTACAGCCTTGGAACATGCTCCCCTCAGTAATATGGAGGCTGTAATGGAAACTGTCTCTGTACTGAGCAGCAAACAGCCTAGAAGTGGAGAAGGTCTCCACAATCCAAGAACCTTTTTGTGTTACTTGCACTTTTGCCACCTCCCCCTCGTGCTCCATGTCCTGTTTGTCATCCAGATACCACGGTGACATGCTGCTGCCATGATGAGGAGAGTGAGTGGTGTCCAGGAGCCACTGGGATAACGGCCTTTGACAACAGATGGTTATAATATTACATTACACCCTTGGCACCAGGGTTCGCTGACTAGACTGGTGTAATCCCACACAGCGTTTTGGAGCTTTCTTGGGTCTCCCATTCTCTAATCATGGTCTGCAGAAGCAAAGTGTTGCTCTCATGGCAGCCAGGAAATGGTGATGGGTTCAGCAAAAACATGGTACACCTCTCCTCTCCCAAAGCCAAGATGGTTTGGGCTCACCCAGCGTAGTTGTAGTTGTATTTAGAATCATATTTCAAAACGTATGGAAAATTAAAGGAAAGCTACAATATCGTAACTGACCCTTTTCCTTTTCTCTTATAAAACAGAACTCCTTGTAAAAATACTGCAAGTCCAGAAAATCCTTTAGATTAAGAAGTTGTTATAACACCAGGTAAAATAATTTATGGCAAATTACTCTCAAGGCTCAGCTTTCTCAATATTATCCTGCTATTTCATAGGCATATATATCTTCTGTACATTGTGCAGGCCTTCAGAACCTGACACTGTTCTCAGAAAAATAAATGGGAAATGAACATAAGCATTTTTACTGTAATATATACATTTCCCATTGCCTAACAATAAAGAAAAATAGGTAAAAAGCTGAAGTAGATAACAATGTCCAGAGACTCTAATGCAGAATATCATCAAAAGGAGCTAATTCCAGCGATTTTGTTGGAGCCATTCTAGGGATCTGCTGCAGAAAAAAGGAATGAAGTGAATATATTTCTATACGGGGTTTGAGAATAACATAGTCACATTTTTTGCTTTCACTTGCTATTCGAGAATCTTAACACAGTCCTTAATCGTAGCGTTTAAGTGCCTTTGTTACTCCATTGTGTGCTAAATAATGTCATTACAATTGTTATGCTTACACACCAAGTTTTGCCAAAATCCCCCACTCACTGCTTCTTCATTAAATAACAACAAACCGTGAGGGTTAGTTCTGCATCAGCACTTCAATTTCCTCATGAAAAATTGGCCTTCTTTTTTCTTGGCTTGCGAGCACCCCAACCAATATCACTCATGCCTTGTTATACAACAAAAGGAAATAACGGCGCCTGCAACAGCAATCTGGCTGTGCCTGCCCGTGCTCGATGCCATCTTGACTTGTGCAGCCCAGGCAGCATGGGTTGCTCTCCCATCCCCGCTGCAGAGACAGGGCAAGGTCTCAGTCTCCCAGATCAGCTCCAGTGGGAACATTATCCGCGCACACTGGTTCGGTGGGTGCAGAGAAGCCTACGTGTGCTATAAAGAAGTGTGAAAACAGTCATTGCATCCCTTTTGCACCCATTTTTTCCTGTGAAGATGACAACAGAGGGATAAATGACCAGCACTGAATGTGCATTCTGTGCACCTTGCTGCTTCTCAAAGAGAAGTTCTATTATGCGATGAGGTATGTTTGGACCTGGCACCTGCCTGTCTTGGGATATTTAGTAGGACCCTGTGCACCTCCACATCTTAGTTATCAGTTCTGGGGTAAAGATCTGTTGGTGTGCTAATAAGGAAACAGATAAGTCACTGAAATCAAGTCTAAAATAATTGAATGTGTTTTCAGTTCAGTAATTAAAGACATGCTTCATTTAAAGCACTTAGTCACTTGAGTGTCCATCAAAAAAGTCCTAACCTTACAGGAGATTTCTTATCATCAGATAAGCAGTTGGTCAAAACAGCAGCACCATTCACACACCTACATAAGCAGAAATACTTTACTAGCTCTGGACCAAGCCCAAAGTCTGTATCGCAGCTTTACTGCGATGCACCACCCTGACTCTGAGAGGTGTTAATGCCATGTGCTCCTTTAAAGTTGGAACCCATGAGACCCTGAGTGATACCTGAGAAGTGCCAAAAGCTCTCAACTCCTTACTGAGTAAATCACTCCACCAGATCACCCTCAATCAACCTGGAGTTGCACAAAAGATGTCAAAAGAACAAGATGTCACTGGCTTCAAAGGAGGCAGAATTGGGCCAAAAACCAATTATTTTTTGTTTGGGCCGTTACTCAACAGAAAGTAGAGGGAGATTTTCAGTTGAATCCCCTAAGTGGAAGTTGGTGACAAACACCTTTCACACGTTTCTTTTTCTGGCAGGAGTGAGGGAAGGTGGCTCAGTGGCTCACATGCTAATCTTCTACTGCTGGAACTATAGATCAGATGGTGGTTTAGTAATTTTTAGCACAGCTCTTGTTTAGCTCAACACAGACACTGAAAATGAAGCACTCATTTGCTGACTAGAAAATCACAGTTGAGGTCGATTGATGAAGCAGTGCAAAGAAGCCTGTTCTGTCCCCAGCTTGTGGATAAACAATACCAACCATCACCCTTCACTAGTTATATATTCAACTCTTGAATATTTAAAAATCCAGCTAAGCTACTATATGGCTTACCAGTGATTTGTAGGGAAAGTGTCAGATTATTTTACATTTAGCAACACTCGAAGCAGCTGCCCTATGTGTCTAACACAGAATAAAATCATTACAGGGGGGAAAAAAAAGAAAAAAAAAAAAGGAAAAAAAGAAACCCGAGCAATACCGAAAAGCACGTTAAACGATGAACCACGGAAGTGGATTTTCCATTACTCCGTAAAACCTTAGGAGGCCATGAGTTAACTGAAGCAAGCAGAACAAAAAAAAAAGCCAACAACGAAGCAAGGAAGGTACCATAGCTACTTTCTTGAAAACAAAACCAATCTTTTCATTCCTGCCATTTGTTAGAATTCTTCCTCCAGGCAAGCTGGACAGCTGCACTAGTAGGTTTTTTAGTCATGGGTTGTAAGCCCCACCTGGCTAGATTTGTTTAGCAGACAGCTGGCAGAATGAAATAAAAAGAACAGGGACATACAAACTGCTTCCAAAACAAAAAGCTGAAAGAATACTTTTTGGATGCTTTCGCTGAGTTTATTTAGTATACGTTTGGGGGAGATTCTTCCCTTCATTTTTACCATCCTCCATCCCTCTGCACCCCAAAAGTATTAAAAAAGCCAAAGTGAGACCGCAAGCTGAATAAAACAGATCAAAAAGGAAGGGAAAAGCCCCATCTCAGCCTATTTATTTTGTAAATGCGCACACATATATGAATGTACACACACACACTCTCTCCCTCAATTATGGTTTACAATTCCCCAAGACTGACATTGGTTTTAAATTAACTTTTCTTCTTATTCTTTTTTTTTCTTTTCTTTTTCTTTTTTTTTTTTTTTTTGTTGGCAACTTTCTTCCTCTATTTTCTAAAGCCAATAAGATAGATTTTCTTCATCTGGAATGTTCTTTCTAGCTTAAAGATAAGAAGGAGTTTAAAATTGTGGGAATGGCATCCCTCCTGCATCTGTTTCTCTCACAAACCTATCAAATATCTAATTTTTGGCATTACTGCTGGCTCCAACAGGGGATGACATAAACCAGCTTTGTGGTTACATGTTTCACTTTTAATCTCATGAAAATGAAAATCAGTGCTGAAATGTCCCTTTACATGTGACAATGTGGGACTCTTTTCCAGAAACCAAAGGAAACGGGCGTTACCCTGGTTAAGCTTAATATACAGCATATGTATAAATTTACTTTTAGTTTGGATTTAGCTCGATGCTAGCAGAGGCATTTCAGGATTTTTATTTTTTTTTAAATATTATTATTTTGTTTTACTGCAGAGGTTTTAAACACTTTTGAAAGTATCACAGTCGCTACACAAAGGAAGATGCACAATAAACGTAAGATAGTAATCAGCAGATGAGGAGGCTGTTATGTGACAACAAATCTTCTTCAAGTAATATCATTTTCCACACAGCTCTATGGTCACATTCCCGTAACATGTTTCTGTAGTTAGTGTGAAGGGAATCTGGTTTTTGCATGAGTTCTTTATTAAGAGCTAATGTAGTAATACTGGATGTACGACGACAAACCGAGATGGCTTGGATACTGTCTTGATTGGGGAAACTTTATGAAAACAAACTCCAAATGTTTAAAAATAAAAATCTGCCTTCACTCTGAAAGGGAACACGTGAGGAAAAAAAAAGAACATTTTAAGCTCATGGTATGACCGGTACCTATGAAACCCAGATGATCTGAGGTTAAAAGAAGCCCAAGCTAGCCTGAAATGCAAACCTACTTCTATATTCCATGGAAAAGTAACAAATATTAGCTAAAGGAAGGCCCTGAAACCAATCTAAGCCATTACATAGCACAGCACTCGCCCTCCAGAGCAGCAGCCGTTCTTGGCTGCCCTCCATCCCTGCCTATACATCTCCACGGAGCGTAGACTCCACGGAGCCTGGCGTGATACGTGTTTTAGAGAGTCCTGGCCCCACCAAAAACATCGATATCCATATCATGTGCTTCAAACAGGAGGAAGAGGCCTGTAAGGCTTAATCCTCTGGGCTCAGGGAAACCCAACGCCTTCCCCGGGGACAGAAAGTGGGGCCTGTCCACACTTTCATCAAGCACAAAATCCATCTCTTAGACAGCAGGCAAGCTGGAAGGCAGTGTTCAGAGGGGGTAATATCAGTCCCTGAAGGTGTCTCCATGGTCCTCCCAGTCAACTGAGTCTTTGGAACAGCCTTCTGCTCCACTGGGTATTTTATTTAATAAGGGCAAGGAGAAATCAGTTCAAACTGAAAGAGGGGAAATTTAGGTTAGATATCTGGATAAAATTCTTGGCTTTGAGGGTGGTGAGGCTCTGGCACAGGTTGCCCAGAGAAGCTGTGGTTGCCCCATCCCTAGAAGTGTCCAAGGCCAGGTTGGATGAGCCTTGGAGCAACCTGGGATATTGGAAGGTGTTCCTGCCCATGGCAGGGGGATTGAAATGAGATTGTTTTTAAGGTCCCTTCCAACCCAAACCATTCTAGCATTCTATTATCTATTGAAAACTATTTGCTTAGAAAATATACAAATGAGTATCTTTCAAGGTCCTTCTGTTGATTTGCTGAAGGCAAAACCTGTGAAATCCTCTGTGTTGTCCCACACAGCCCTCCCAGTCTCCAGCTGAAAGAAGAACTCTAATTTTGGATATCTCATATTTCCTTGATTTAACTCTATAAGAGTTCACCCTGCTCTAGATGAACCTGCAACTCAACCAACTTCTCTAGTAAAGAAAATTGATTCTTTTTTACACCTTTCAATTAAGAGAATCACTGTAATTCTTAACAGGTTCACCCCACACTGCTGGAAAATCTCCCTCCTTTAGCTGCATGAGCTTTGAAATACATAAGTCAGAAATAAGTCTGCATTTAAAGAAAAGCCAATGAAGATGAAATTCTGCAAGTTTAAAGCTCATCCTTAATACTGGGCCAAACATCCATGTTTATTCCTGTGTACCTCTCCCCAACAAACACTTGCTATTTGCCTGTAAACTGCTCCCTGCTTTTTAGCTGGACGACTAATGGTGGCAAAACAACTGAAAGTGTTTCATATTTATGTTGGAAGATTAACATAACTCATTTCAACTCTGTTGAATGGTCACATTTTACCCAGGAGAGAAATATTTAAAAAAAAACAACCAAAAACAACAAAACCCACAAATGCAGCGGGAAAAGGGACATCAACTCTTAAAAATATTTCCTGGTATTACCATTTGTATGGCATAAACAAACAGGCAGAGTGCATACATATGGGCCCCAGTCCTGTAATTTGGATGACAAGGGAGATCCTTTTGCCTAGGCAGTGCAAAACTAATTTCACCACACTGGCACATAATGCAATGTGATTGCTCCCTCAGTTTTATATTACAAGGTCACTGGAGCAAAAATTTTTGTGGTTTGTACAGTACCAAGCACTCCAAGAAAACTTATTATATAATGATGTTATATTTTAGTGTAAATAAATCCATACCTACTATATAATATGGGAGAAAATACTTTGTCTGACGTAGAGACTCTGCAAAAATGTAAAGGACAATTTGCAGAAAAACAGTTCTTGATAGAGAAATTTTGCTCATTTCTTACAGTCCAAAATAGACTTTTCTTTCCTGAGAACTCAAAAACATTTGGAAACTTAAAGCCAAAGTATTTCCATACATGGATCAGGGTTTTTTGCAGGCATCAAAGAACTGAATCCAGAATTCAACTTTTAACAATTCTGACAAACAAAACGTTACGATCTGGCTAAACCATGCAATATTGCAACCCTGTTAATGCTAAATTGTTGATCATTTCAATAAGCAAGACACTTCATCTTTCCTTGGTTCTTCTGATGCAGAGCATCACCCAGACCTCTGCTGAGATGCTCAGTTCAGCCTTGCCCAAGATAGAATAGTTTGAAATAAAAAAAATCTTAAATATCAAAGTTCTACTTCAGTTCTGAACAGATCTACTCAGTATTGCACAAAATGTGCCCTTTTTAATAAAAATACTTTCAAAACAATTATAGAAATTCTGTCAACGTGTTTATTTACCAAAGCACAAGCCTATAAAAATGATGGGTGTTCCCATAATAGCCTTGATAATAAAAGCTCCTGTTTTCCTTTTTTAAAAGCTATGCAACAACAGCAAACACTGCTTTAAATTTCACTTTTTCCACTCCAAGCAGAGAGTTTTATCTGGCTATAACAACTGGGCTCCCTTCCTTCAGCACCTGTATTTTCTGAGGAGCCAGTAAAACAAGTACTGATTCAACTTCATGTATAAGTTTTAATGTAATCTCAGCCTCAAATGCTGTGCCTTTGGAACCAATGTATTTTGATTTTACTTTTATCTCATATGCTTAATACCAGCACAGTTAAATCCCCTAAAGCTTTATTGGGCATATACAGCACCAGGCAGCAAGGAACATGATGCACCATGATCTGCAGCGCTCCAGACTTTAGGACTGGAGCTGAACCAGCTCATTCATAATTACAGAAGTACTTGGAAACTTCATCTTGCTTCTCTTTTTCAGCTTCATTTTACCCCAAATGACCCCAGAAAAATACATTTTGAAATACCTTTCCATGTTATTGCTTAGATACCTCATTTGTTCGGTAAAAGTAACATAAAATGGTGACAGTGTTCCTACAAAACTGACGCACAGGTGACATGGGAGGTAAATGGTCAAAATGAATACTGTGAAAAGATAGCAGATTATGGCAATCTGGATTTGGAAATGCAGAGGCTGAAATCATTGCAACTGAACTGCTCAGGTTCAAAGTAGGCACGTACTTGTTGAACTGTGTCCTCCATCAGCTCCACCTCACAATTTTACCCAAACTATGCTTCATATGATGCAATCCTACTTCATATCATAACCAGGAGACCCAGGTCATTTGCTAGAATTTACCCTCCTAAGAAAGAGTGTCCAAGAGGAATCGTGAACTGGTTTTTTACAGAAATTACTTCCCAAAGCAAAGCACAAAGCAGCTCTTCTCAGTAGACCCGTCCGTGAACACAGCGCTGGCGCCGGTGTCCATTTGAAGGCATCACCCATATCAATGTAGTAATGAGAGTCAAATCCCATGTAATTTACACATTAAAAGGAGAGAGCAATGCATGAAAAAATCAGTTTGGCTAATGAAAAAATCAGTTTGTCTAATGAAATTAAAGTCCCTAATCAAATATTGGCAGGAAAGATATTTAGAAACTCTCCTAATGTCATCCAGCTAATTCTCCTCTATTCTAACTAGAAGGGAAAGCAGTTGACTTTTATTCCCTGCTGAACCTCCCGCCCTCAAATCACCAGAAAGACCCTGAACTGAAGAGTATAATTAAGGCAGATTAGGACAGATTTAACTGTCAGCTATACCAGTACAATACAGGTAATTCCTTTTACTTCAGAGGTTGCATGACAGCTCCAGGTAGGTAATGTACCTACTGGAGAGGATTTCCTAGTACAGATCATTCTTTGAAAGTATTTTTTCCTCACCTTGCAAGTACACCCATAGCAAAACAAACACTGACATGCTGCCAAAGTACAGGAGAACCCGTGCTCCTGGGTTGCTGTCTCTACTAGGTTAACTTGCACTTTTACCTTCCAACTTTTTAGGATTTTTTTAGGATTTTCAAGAGACTAGTCAATTAAAGTATTAGTTCATAGGAAGAAATTTTATTTTTTTTTAAAAGCCCCAAAAGCCTCACTACCAACAAGAAAGTTCTGCAATTACTGTGTCCTATAGAGCATTTTCCTATCACCCACCAACAACTATTAGAGGAAGCCTCTACTCCCTTTTTATTTCTTGCCCGTCTTTCTCTCTGATTTTGCTTTTCCTTCATTCATATTTTCTGCCATTCTCCTTGATAATATTCACCCTGGTGTCTCTTCATCCCCATCCATCAGACACCCCTTTGTGCTGCCCCCTAACTCTGGAGTCACCACTGACCCACACCATGCACCTCTCACGCCATTGTCCTACCCTTCAAGAAGGTTTGTATGAATGATCCGACAAGAGGGAGAGAAAGAGGTAAAACAAAAGAATAAATAAAGAATTACCATTGACCGTCATAGCTAAAACCATCTTCCTGGGCAATTTTTTATTTAGGCTGCAGTTTTGATGGTGGTCTTTTTTTTTTTTTTTTTTTTTCTGGTAACACTGTATTTTAAATGTCTTATTATGAATTCATTTAGTATCGATTGCAGCGGTTCTGATCATAAAGAATTCATTTGGCACGCCATGAATATCATATGCATTCATATTAAAAATTTGTTTTCATTCAAGATTAATTAATATGAGAATTTTTTTTTTTGCTTTTGTTATATCACTGTCTTAATACGCCTCATAGTTTGGAAGCCCAGTCTTAGACTTTTACAAGAGTTTCTTCATTTTTACGAAAGTAACTAAAAGACTTTTTTATTTCTTCAAGTTTTTGGGATTAGGGTTTAAAACAACACTCCCAGAGCGCCTAAAGTTCCTAGATCTCAGGCATTTATTGCACTAGCGAGACTAAGAAAGTTTTCATACCTATTTGATGACAGTGCAACAAGACAAGGGAATTTAAAGCTTGCATTTCTTCCTAATCCTACAGAAAGACTAGTGTCTTGAGCAAGAGCAAAACACAGAAGGGATTACCTGCAACTCCAAACCCTCTGTAGATATGTCAAAATACGCTCTGAGCAAACTGAGCCTTGACTAAAAGCAGGTATGTGCTTTGGATGCTATGTCTCATTGCATCTGTTACAGGCACCGTGTCAGCCACGTCTCCATCCGGCTGCTCCTGACTGTGATGCAACATGACACAGTTTGATAACAAAAGGATGTAATACACCATAATGACTCCAGGCAGGCAATTGTGGTGCGACGGGATGTGCTGCCATGTAGTAGCAGGTGACATACCTCTTCAATCAGTCATGGACTAATCGGCAAAGCCTCCAGTTTAGGTTCATTCTGGAAAAAATCCCGAAGTCTTGATGATTATTTTCATCCGAACGTTTCAATATTGCTTCCTGCTGCGCTCACCCTGGCTTCCCTTCGCTATTGCTGAATTTCCAGGTAGCAGCTGAAGCTATACCAAAAAAAAACACCAACCCAAAGCCCAATAAATGCCTGGTAATCCAGGCTGGGCACAGCCAGATCCTCTTTGCTAGGCACTATGCAATGCATTCACCCTTAAAAATTAACTGAGAGGATGTTGTGAAGGTAAGAGGCGATTCTTTATTTGTGCTATGGAAAGCAATAATGGAGATTTACAGTTCTTCAATACAGCAAAGGATTTCCCAGAATGCTAGCTAACTGAACCACTCTGTACTGTATTGATGTACCAACACACCGGTTTATTAACAAATAACTTGACTGAAGAGTAAGACATAGAAGGAGCCTGGAAATGGGCACTGTCTCTACAAAAAACAAGGAAGTGTGAGGGGGAAAAAAAGGAAAAAAAAAAAAAAGAAAAAACCCGCACTTATTGTATGGGACTGAAGAAATATGATCAGGAGAATAACTTTGAGAATGGGCAGAGAAACTTAAGTGCCTGGGGGAAACGCTGAAGAGCACAGGGAGATAGATCTATGGGAGGTCTGTGCCTGCAAAACGTTTCCCCTCCTGTTTCTGATTTGCGTAGCTTGATCCATCCCACTATTTAATTAATTTCTTTTGTAAAGAATGTCACACATGTAGAAATCTGCTCCTCCAAAAAAACCCCAAAATCATGTAAAATGCCAGACCCAGGTTTTGTTGCAGACAGCATTGACAGAAAGTGAGCTCAGGGGTTCTGGTAGGGATGAACTTCACTTGTACCTCTGTGAACTCCACTATTCCCATGTCCCCAGAGCATCCTCTGGGCATCAAACCTCACCCCCAGGCACATGCTGGAATGGCTTCCCCTGTACAGAAACCAGCAGATTTGGAGATAAAGCCACTCTCCCATGCAGCTTGCTACCATTTTGCCAATGGACTTCCATCTTATGTCTCAGCTGCTCATACTCAGCTCCACTGCTCAGTGGGACTCTGAGTTAAGTGAGAGGAATACCAGGGGAAAACATCCCTTGCATCTTCCCTTTCAACTTCAGGCAGTGTGGGGAGGAGTATCAATGTGTAGCAGATGTGCTGAGACCACAGTGATCTCTTCCTCATGATTACAGTTGGTTATACCTGGGGATGTGCAATTTAATTCAGGCACAAATGTGCAAAGGAGAGTGGTACTAAAGTAGAATAAGTGGTACTAAAGGCTTTGTTCTGTGCGCAGTAATGCAGTGTTTTATTTCACTAGACCTGGCTCACACATAAAGGAAAGAGGCACAGTTTGATACATGCCTTCTCCAATGAGCACTGCTAAGTAAGTGTATTTGTTCTCAGTGTTGTTGTCATAAATATCATGAAATTTCTTATTTGAAGTTGGGAACTAATGATTCTTTCTCCTTAATGTGCCACAGTGACTCTGCACCCTATTGTTTTTCTACCATTTGAGAATGCCCAAGGATGTCATTATAACTTCATGTATCAATATTAAACCTTCGCAAACAGCCGACTAAATGAGCAGTTATCTTTGTTTCTGAAAATAGTGTACCTTTTTTTTTTAGTTTTGTTTTTTTTTTAAACTCCATTTATCAGTAACTAGGTGTAGTCAATTGCTCTCCAGTATTGATCACAATATCTATAGCAGTCACAGAGTACCTTTGCTCAAGGTCATTGTAAGGTCGAGTTATGATCAATATGAATTGACTGTCTGCAAATAAATTTAAGTAGCTGACATAACTGAAAGGAGTAACTACTTAAAGTTAAGGTGGACCATGTGTCCCTGTTTTAGAAAGGCTCAGAGACTATATAAGCACAGAGGAGGTACAAGTCATCTGAACATTCACCACCAGTTCAACTGTTTTTCCTTCATTTGGAGGTGCATAACTATGGATCTAATCCTGAAAATGTTTACTTTTGGGAATAAAAGAGAAAAACTCCAGTCTTCACTATTAATCTGCAATGAACTGACTCAACTGGGATCAGACCCACTGCCTTGAAAGTAAAAAAGTTAATATTAAAGCAATATATGCAGGGTCTCTACTGTTATGCTCCGTTTCCCATAGGATTTTTGTACTCTGTAGAGAATCCAAAGAAGGTCAAACTTTTCCAACATCGATATCTACACCTTGTCCTTCAATACCTATTTAGACATCCATGTCTGTGGACAACCATATTAAAATATTTTACAATGAAGCCAACAATCTAAAAAATACATTTTTTTTTTTAATCAGTAGATTTCCATGGTCCTTGTTGGAGTTCTGGAGAAGATCTGTCTGAGGACTTTGGAGTCTCTTAGACAAAGAAAACCCAAACCAACAAACAAACCAACCAACCAAAACCATTAAGCAGAATAAGTGTATTAAACCTCAGTGGGCTCATACAGTGCTATCCAAGGGAGAGATTTCCCAGGTGAGACAGGTTCTGGGAGAAGACCTGTGATCAGGTTGCTGGCCACTGGATGTCACTGCTGCCTACCCAAAGGTAGCCCACAAGGCACTTGTGTGACTGTAAAAATTGTAGCTGTAGGAAGCAGTTTTGCTGGAAACATTCCACATTGTTAGGCAATTTCTAATTTCAGAAAAATAGGCTCATAAAGCTCAAGAAGGCAATACCCAACTTCAAGAGTAATTAGTTTCATTTGTTTGCTTCAGCCTGAGCTGAGTGAGAAACTCTAATAAATAAGTAAGTTTGGGGGTCACAAGTGGTTCCAGAAAGTTGCAACCATTGTGTTTTTACAAGGGATATCTTCAACAGAGGTATTGCTTTCCAGTCTCATTCAGAACAACAAAACCAACCCCTCACCTTGGAAAATTTTCTATTTCTATCAGCAGGAAGAGTATATTTAGTTTGCCTAAAGGAGGTACCACCATTGCTCTTGACCATTGCAAACAACTACTCACCACGAGCCCCACTGAATCAAAAATAACATGGCCAACATCAAGGAAAGATCTGGCCCACATCTGAAAAAAAAACTAACTGAAGTTATTTTCTATATTTAGACTATAGAGTCTATATTATTATTGTTGTTATTAATTGAAGCCATTCATCTGGGTTCGTCACATTAGTGGAGCAGCTCTACGGGTGGGATTTATGTGACCAAATGCAGATGTCTATCTTGCAGACATCTGAGCCAGGCTCTTCTCACGTTCAGGCTAGAAAAGGAGATGTCATTAATGTGGGATTAACCTCACTCTAAAGTAGATATAAAACCAGGCCAGATGAAATGCATTTTAAAGGATCTATTTCTCCCCGTTGGTTTAAAGGAAGCCCAAATTAACTAGCTCTGATCTAGACTTCTAAAACCAGGTGAACTCATTCTCAATCCCTCTGACTGAGCTAAAAGACAGCTGTTAAGGAAAAGAAAAATAGGATGTTCCAGGTGTTCAGAGCAGGAGAACCAGCACAGCTCCTCTCAGGATCAGAGCTCTGTGCTAATTCATGCCTCCAGAAGGACGCCTTAAGCCTTCCCATGGAATGCTCTAGAAGAGGGAGCTCAGACCACAGGGTTATCAATAGTGTGAGGCTTCCCAAGACAGCTGAACCCTCAAAGACTTTTTCTGCTAGAGGTCTAGCTCAGCTCTTTGTCACTGCTGCATGTTTCTAACCCTCCTTGCTGGGTTACTTTTCTCATAGCAGTGCATGCTGAACCAGACCACCAAGGGGTTGGACACAGACCAGACCTCATGCAGGAGAGAGCATGGGAATGCACAGCCAAAGCAGGCAGGGCAGAAGGACTGACTTTTCCTGGCAGGAGTGAGCCATCAGATCAGATCAGCCATCTCACAAGACTACAGTGATGCAGAGAAGCCCTCATGCTGTGGGGAGAGACCACCCAGGCTGGGCAGTACCTCTCTCAGGATTCCCAATATGCCAATGCCAGCCCTACTTCACCATTCAAACCCCACTCCAAGACTTCAGACATATCATAAATTTGAGTCCCAGCTGCACTTCAGGCTTCACTGACACCTCAAGCTGGATTTTATGGTTGGTGAAAGTGGTGCTGTGCTAGAATTCTCCCAAGATAACCTAAATCCTACCCTACCCATGAAAAAAAATGTTTCCCTTCACACAGGGCAACACATCACTACACAATTCCCACGTAAGCTCTCCTTCCTTTATCCATTTCCCCATTTTGACCCTATATTAACAGCAGCTTTTCCAGCCTGATTTGAGACATACATTAAGTGATGCTCAGTTAGTACCCAGAAGCAACTGCTTTGTTTTGGGATCCAAGACAGTATCAGCCAGTTTTTGAAGCACCAAAGCCACGTGCTGCAGCTCAGATGCCATAACCACAGGAATTACATTGAAAACACCCATGCCTTTGGCCTCACCACTTTACAGTGAGCGACACAAGCATTTGGAATTAGCGACACAAAGGAAGCACAGGTGAAAGACCACTGTCAAGTCACACTGGAAAGTGTTACCAACCAGGCCTTCTGGAACAAGTCTTTCATCTT
>NW_024104620.1:3442500-3490000 GCF_003945595.2 Pipra filicauda
TCCCTTCTGCAGGGCCCTAACTTTTCCTAAGGAACTGCACAGTCCCTCATACTACAGTAATGAGCACAGCAGAAACAGAAGCCCTTTACTAGTGCTACCTTCCTTCCAAACTGTGACCTGCCAGTAATTTTCCTTCTCTAAAATTTCCCTCCTGTCATGACAGATAAAGTGGCAGGGTCTACCATCCCTAATCGCTGGCTCCAGCTCCTGCTGAATTCCAATACCATGCACAGTTTAGTTATGGACTTTAGGCTGCAATTCATAGCCAAACCATGGAAGAGATTTAATTCAATAGTGGCTGGGGTCACAGGAAGAGGGTGCCAAGAGTAGCAGACCCTGTAGTAAGATATCCTGAGAAAGACAGTCACTGGAAGCAGAGAATATACCGGATGGTTTTGTGGGAGCTTACAGGAACCGTAGGAGGACAAGAATCAAAGCCCTCCAGGAAAGTTAAGGCATTAGAGAGGAAAACGGAGTGGAGTGTGGGCTGGCAGCTGGCACCTGGATGGAGAAGTGCTTTGGTTTGAGATGGGTGTTCTTAGATTTGAACCTCCTTACCTGAATAAAAAAATAGAACAGATTTGTGCTGGAGAAAAAGTGGTAAACTGCATAAGATGAGACCAAAGTCAGTTGCCTCCAAATTTATTAGGCAACAGCTCTTATTAGAGCACATGAAAACTTAGCGAAAGGCCACATAATATTCCTGTGAAATGTTGGTGCTGGGAGATGCTAAACAAACCAAGTCAGGTTCAAAGTGCTAGTTATGACACAGGTAACTCTTTAAAAAAGCAGAAAACTGTGTTCCTGGAAAATCCAGAATGAAAACATAATCCAGTGAAGTGCCCTTCAATACCTTTTTCACGGTGATTTGCCCAACTTTACCAGGATAGCAAGGAGAGCTGGGAGGGACTGGCTTCTGAGCTGAAGGGTTTTTCTGCACAAGAGCAGATCATTGTGGGTGGCTCAGGAACAAAACTGCCATGGCTTGCAGGTAGTTGCACTATGTGCTCATTGCTTTGCACAGAAAGGTTTTCAATGGAGCTTTTAAGCGTTTACTGTAATGTTGGAAGTCATTTATTTTATACCATGACACAGACCCTGCATTAAAACTATCACTGCCAGGAGTCCCTGTGAATGTAACTATTTTTATGGACCAAATGTTGTGGGTCAATGTTTTAACAGAGGCTTGTTGTACAGTATATTGCTCAGTAAAGTGTCCCTCCACTGCAGGCGTTTAATGGTCTGCCTGTTGCGGAGCCCATTACCACAATTCTGCGCTTTTTCTCGGGTTTATTAAAGCCCAGAGAGTCAAGGAGATGCCCGTGGGCGGCACAGGGCTCAGAGAGTTTTCTGAAGTGACCTGTAAATCCTCCGGGTTTAGGGTAAAGAGTCCCAGCCCATGACCTCCACCACACCAAGCGACTGCAGTCGCCAGTGACCCCCTCTCCAGGCAAACCAGCAAAAACATCCACGACTGACTTTTTTTTTTTTTTTTTTTTTTTTTTTTTTTTTTTTTTTACATAACGCTGGGGCCACTGTCCTAGATTTCCCTGGCAAGCAGACAAAAAAAGATCCTTTCTCCGTGCCGGGTAAAGCTTCCCACCCCAGCGTTGGGACGATGCTACGCGAGGGGTCCCGTCCCCATCCCGACGGCTTCCAAGCCAGGCGTTCATTTTTGGCGAGCTGCCAGAGGAGGGTGCTCTGTTGTTAGATGAAGACCTTCCAAATTGGAGAGGCAGAGAGAGAACAGAGGAGCAGGAATCCTCTGTACCTTACATCTCCCTTCAGGGAAGAGACACTCTGGTGCCTGCTTTTTTTTTCCTCCCCCTCCTTTTTTTTGTCTCATTCTGTCACTCTCTGGTTCTTTTACAATAGCAACAACAATGATCTTGTCTAAATGATTTCACAGGCTATTATTCAGGCACTCAACTTTTAACATTTCAATTTTGTCATTTTGTTGCTACACAAAAGGTGCACTTCTCCAGTATAATGTTCTGAGAATTATGTCAATGAGCAGTAATGGCTTTTAACATTAACTTGATCATTAACAACTACATTATCTGTGGCATAATCAGCACCTCAGTCTATTGTGTGATATTACTGTACAGATTTTGGAAATGAAGACCCAGTCTAAGCAAGAGTTCCTTAGATTAAGCTGTTATTTTTCTTTTAACTGAAATGTTTTTAAAACACTTATTAATTTTTGTGAATGCTTTGAAATTGGGCTTATGTCAGTCTGTTTTACCTCAGGAAAATTGGTGGTAATTTTTTTTTAAACTGATCTAAGAACATCCAGGTTGAGGTTTGAATTAGGTCAACTCAACAAATTTAACTAAACCAGAACAAGCTGCAGACCAATTCCAGAAAGAGTATCTATGTTGAAAGTTGCTCATATCCAAAGCCTGTCCCATTTTTACATCAGTTTTACCCTCCCTATTCCATAAATTGATCAACAGAAGCTATGCAGATGTTAATGCTTTTATATTGCTGGACAGGGGGGTTGGCAATTTTAATGTGTCCTTGCAGAAGAGTCAAAGGTAACTCGAGAGTTTCTAATTAATTTTCCACGTTTCCTAAATAAAATTGCCTTATGATTCGCCTCCATATATCCTTCTTGTTGGTAACAAATCCCATAGTCCGAGGTCTTTTGTTACTGAATACATGTTCTTGGGCACAACCTTTCCTGGGAGAGGAGGATCAGCATCCCTAACTCCTCTTACATACTAAGGGCCAGTCCTTTAACTGATGGCAAAGCCTTTATGACTCCAGATGGGATAAATCTATTGATTTTAAATGAACTATGCTGATTTACTTCAACCAAGCACCTGCCCAACTCCCTGCACTTCTCTAGAGTCTCCCATTAGGATCTCAGACACGAGCCTTACGACCACTCATAAATCAGGACGTGGCAACCCCCCCACACCTGACACTTATATTCCCCCTTCTTCCCAAACAGGAAAATAGTAAAGCCATCAGTAGGGAAATGACTATCATGCACAAATCAGGGTCCAATACAGGATCCAAAGTTAGTTCTCCTGGCTCTCACACATGCACTTTAACTTTTGTCCATGTGTTAAAGATGAACTGCTGCAGACTCACTGGTCATAATGTGCTCTGCTGCTTATACACTTCATTGATTTTTATGGCCCTACTGGTCAGTGTTCCACCACCCAATGGTTACACCAACACTCCAGTGTGCTCTTTCCATGCTATCCAGGTTTGCCAAAGGCAAATAAAAGGGAAAACAAACAGCAAAAAGATCCTAAAATTTGTCGGTGACTTCTAGAGCACCAACAGCCACAGAGCCTGTATGGAGTCAGGGGTGTTTCACACATTAAGGGACACTTTCTTAGGATGACCAGGCGTCCCCACATGAAAAAGAGCCTGCTAAAGTGAACACATCCAAAAGACACACACGGTGGGCAGACAGCAGTTGAGTGCCCACCATGCAGCAGAAAAGCCCAAAGCAGCTCCACTGTGCAAGGTACCACAGCAGCCAGGTGATGTCAGAGGACCCCTTATCTACCATTTTCCACTTGACGTGTCCTGATACATCCTGAATGTACAGAACAATGGGAACATTGTGTCACAGCCACTCCCAAAGATGGGGAAACCTGCAGCTTTGAAGAGCATGGGCGTTTTTGTGGATGCAGCGTACCAGCCTAATGCAGTCAGGAGCTGAATAGCAATGAAAATAATCATTTAGCTCCATGTGTAAATAATTTCATTCTAGTAACAGTTACAATCATAACAATAATGAAAACAATCACAGAGACTCAGAGAAGCGTTAGAAAGATGCCACATTCAATTTACAGAGTTAGTTAAGCTAAGTCTTACATGAAAGAAATATTTTTAATATAGTAATTAGATATTTGTTGGGAAATTCTTGCCTTATTCTTCAACCAGTTCTGCACTGTGGTTATTTTTAGGTGTTACTGCTGTTCCTAGTGTTCATAAGAAACACCTCTGGCTATGGGGTAGAGATGTGCTTGGGCAGCTTCAGTGCTGCAGAACCATCAGCAATGCTACTGCTCACCAGTGGGAGAGAGGGATATGGACACCCTGCTGCATCCCCAGGGAGTAACAAGAGTAACAAGGAATTCAGGTCTAGGGCTGCAAAGGCCTTCCTTAGAAACTGAAACCTCGGGGCATCTTGTGAGTGTGGTTCAAACAAAGCTCCTTGTGTTTTGGGACGACTTAAATAAAAAACTGAAAAAAGAAAAAAACTTTTTTGGAACTTCATGAACAAGCATGAATAGGTATGAAGTCAGCTTTAAAGAAGATGGAGGCCTATGGGTGCCTGGACAGCTTTTCAGCTTGTAAATGTCATGGTTGTGTCAGTGGGATGTGGTTGTATGTGCCAGCCAGGAGCTGGCTCAGGTATATTGACATCTAAGGCCATGCTTGAGGACACATGCATGAGGCATTTCACCCTTAAAAGTGCACTAACTCCAGAAATAAAAGCTTTGTTTTGCACCCTCACGATGTCATGTCTTTGTTGATAAATTTTTTTCAGTAATTCCATTATCACAAATCACAAGACTGCCAAATACCCCAAGACCAGAAGATCACAGCTCAACAAGTAGCAGATGCCCATTTGGAGGTTTTAAAAAGCATTCATTCATTTTCCAAATCCTACAGCATGAACTACCTACTACTTATCTGTAGCAAATCCCAACACAAAGCCTGTAAAATGCACTACCCTACCTTATCCACTATTTCAACCAATTTCAGTCCAGTGACTATCACAAGAAATGAGAGTGTTCACACAAGCTGTTTGTGCTTAAGGACAGAAGTTTGAGCTCGAATACAGCATAATTATGATGTCATTGAACACAGCAAAAGCTGCAGGCACACACCACACTTTCATTGTAATACTACTACTGCAGGCATATTTGAAATACTATAGCATCTTCAGACTATAATTATAACTGTTTGTTTCTGTGGTTTCAAAGATAATAGAAGTTGTTCATAAAATTTACACAATGCTGATGCACTGCATGCAAAATATTCAGTGTCACAGGCAAAACAGTCTCACCGAGATACCTGCAGACCAGCAAGCTATGATTTAATATTATTGTAAGCAGGAATTAAAAATAAAACACTAGAGATACAACACCCAATCCTCATACCTAATCAGATAAACCAAGACAGACTTGCCTGGTTGACTGAAGGACAGATTCAACACTTGAGGAACAGACAATTCAAAGATCATCTTGGCTTGCATAGTCTCAGCAGCATTCCCCAACAGAGATCCATCATGAAAGAAGAAAAAAAACTCCAGTAGAAAAAAGAATTAACAATAGGGGAAAAAAAACCCCAAACAAACAAACCAAAAGCATTTAACAGTGCCCATACCCCCCCACCCTCCTCTCAGCCCATCTGAGGTGTGAGTGGCGTGGTGCCTCCTCACCCCACCACAGGGAGCTCACAGCTGTGCCTCCCCCCAGGTGTTGCAGATGGGGTTTCCGGGAGGTCCTTCCAGTCATGAATCACCTACAGCTGTTGGATGGAAAAGCAGAGTGTGGCTCTCACACGGTTAAGGGATAGGTTTGCTCATCTTCACCACCTTGCTGTTCAGCTTCACCCGCAGAGGTGCAAAGAGAGGCAGATGTGGCATTTGGCAAGCTGTCAAGACACATCTTTCTTTTTAAAAGTAAGGTGCACTTCCCTGGCTGCTCTCAGCCAGGTCCTTCTGTCTGTAACAACACTGCTGTCAGCACTGAAGATGCCCTTTTCAAACATGGTCAAGGAGGACTGGGTGATATAGGGGGAGAACAGCCATTTTCTCCAGGTGTGACCCAAAATGGAGTCCTGCCTTTCCCACCTCATTCTGCTGTTGAGGGCTGCCTTCAATCCTTACAGACAACTCCCCATGGACATCAGACATCAGACATCAGACAGGCCAAACTCACCTTACTGGACTTACCAGCCACAGGTCCATCCATCCTGCCACACGGAGGGTATCATGCTGCACCCATAATGGCACAGGGTCCGGATGCCATTGCCCTGACATCAGTCATATGCACAACACATAAACTTTCAGTTTTACCAGCCGTGTCATTTTTATTGTTTCATCCATCACACTGAACTCTTCGCTCCGCAGGCAGTCTCTCCCTCTAAGTATTTCTTGGGAGTTGTGGAGCCCGAGGACAGAATTGAAGCTTTGGAAGTATCATAAAGGTTATTCCCATTGACACCCACCACAATCTTATTGTCTTTCTAGCTAAATAGTAACGGTCACTTGAAAAGTTAATGGTGATGCTGCTACCGAGAGTCTTGTGATGGCTGCACCTCCTGTCAGAAAAACACTCAAAGTGAATCTGAAATCAAAGCAGACAAAGCTAAAGTTCTGCTTATGAAGGTCCTGCCCAGTCACAGCAGCATTGTCTCCTTTGATTTCAAATTCACTTTGAAAGTCTCCAAACAGAAGGTGCAGCTCAACCTTGGAAACAGAAGATGCAAAATGGGAATGCCACCCGTTTACTCCTCACGTGGCTGGTGCTAACAGGTGGAGGATGCTTAACAAAAACCATAATAAGCCCCCAGTGCCAATGGGAATTATCTACCCCCATTATCTTTTGGTGCCTGTGTTTCCCAGCATGGGCGTGCAGGGCATTTTTTTATTCCAGAAACCACCGAGCGCAAACGGAGTGGCTCGTTCCAGCTGAACCAGGACTTTCTGCATGAGCTGACATTTTGGAAAGTAGTTTCCTTCTTGGAGCTGAGATGGGATTTTTCTGGCTTTAGCAAAGTGGGAAATTGTCCACAGCCCTTAACTTCCACTCCTAGCATATTTTCACTAAGTAATTTGCAAGCAAAACAGTCCAGAAAATGCTTGGTCAGAGCAACATGTTTTTATAGCCACTTTATTTGAAAGAGCAGAATATTTCTGGTAATGTAGTTGGAATGACAGTTCCCTAATTTTTCACTACACCATTTGCTGCTTTTGCACACATTTATACCTTTGGATTCAGAGATAAAATTGAGCAGCACTACACCATGAGTGGTTTGAATCCACAGCCAGGAGGCACGAACAACCTTACCCTCTCCAGAGTATGAAGGACCCAGTAGACCTACTGGAAAGATAAGAAAGGACATTACTGATGGGGACTGAAGCTCCAGTCGCCTCCTTCCTTCACCGTGCTACTTCTTTCCTGATGACACTTAGCTTGGAGCTGGGAAGGGCAAAGCTGGCAGACTGGAAGATTGCCTAATGTGCTGTGACTGACATGTAATCGAATATTCAACCACTGGTCCTCATGTCGGCGGTAAAGTGAATATGACACCCTTCAGCTTAGTTGTGATCACGCCTCGTTCTTCTGCAAACAGTTTCATAAAGGTGCAGCCTGGCTTCCTTATGAGGCGGATGTGTGAGATGGGAGAGCAGTCACGGAGGTCACCTGCTGCCGGGAATGTTCCGAGGACCTGCGAGGGACTGACCTTTAAATGCCAAGCACATCCCCGCCGCGCGCCCCCGCGCCTTGCGCCGAGGTGGGACCCGACGGACACTCTGCTTTCACAGCCACCATCGCGCTCAATGACCTGGACGAGCCACCTGTTCGACTTCAGAGGAGTCTTTATCTCTCCGAGCCTTTTCCAGATCTGCAAGTGCTGAGAAAAAAAAAAAGACACGCACATGGGAAAAAAAAAAAAAAAAAGAAAAAAAGAACATTTGGGGGCAAGAAACCCCAAGGGAAGGAACTCAGATGTTCGGGTCAGGCCTTAGAAAAGGTATCAATTCTTCTTTCCACTTAGCACAGCCTGCTGCCTGCCCAGGCTCTTTGTCTCTGCCCTCTTCCCAGTACAGAAAGCATTTCCCTTTTAAATGACATCTGAGCGCTGACATGCTGGAGGCACCCATCCTGCATCATCTCTGGCAGATGGTGCAGCTGGCCACGATTTTCGGGATTGCTTAAATAAAACCGCAGTGCCATATCAAGAAATGTAGAGAAAACGCTCAACAGTGCTTAAGATGTTTAAACATCACAAACTGTCTGAGACTTCGGATCGCTGTACTGTGCATTTTTGGAGATGTAACTGTTCTTATCGATGGTAATAGTGAAATCTCCATCATGATTCACTTATTTTTCTTCCTGGGAGGCAGAGACAAGTCCTATGATATTCCTGTTCTGACCCAATATTAGATTCTTTCACCTTGATATGTTAGGGAGAAGTTTGGACTGTTGTAAGAATACGAGTCAAATGCTTGAGGTTTTTGGAGGAGGGAGCTCCACTGCTGCCAGCATCAGATCTGGGATGTCCCAATGCCATCAGATGAGAAGCTGACCCACTCCCAGAGCCCACAAAGTCAGTAGCATCTCTGCACGGCTTTCACAGACATCCAAGCAATTTTAGTGCAAGCAGCAATGTTCAAACCAACATAAATGCTGGTTTTCCTTTTCCCCTATGGTTTCGCTTGCTTTGAGCTAATTAGCCTGATGGCCATTTCCCTACCCCCTGGAGATACCACGTTTAGTGGTATATGTATTTTGAGAAAACAGCTTTTTAAGTGAAAATTGTCATTGTCATATCCAGGAGTCATTTAGCCTGTTCAAGCTCTACAATGTCTTTGGTTTTTCTACTAGTAGTTAAAGTTAGATGTGATACTGGAAAATAACATCAGGAAACTTTAAGTCATAACTGCTGAAATCTGGGGTTGTGAGAGTGAAAAAAGGGAATTTAATTCTAGCTTAGTGGGGCTTCTTTGAAAATTTAAGCCATGGTACATCCCAAAGTACATGAGACAACCTCGCAGCATTTATGAAGTTACCACAACAGAGCCATTACCTGTAGGGGTCAAAGGAGACCCCTCACATCTGTACTACAGTAAAGCTACTGAATCCAGTGATATCTGGGAATCTGCCTAAAATTTACTGCCTTACTCAGCAAGGGAGGCACTTGGGACGATGCTAACACTCCTGAAACAAATGGAGGTGCCTGGATTTCATTCTCCAAACCTTCCTCAGTGTTATCTTGCCTCAGGAAAGAGTGCCTGTCACACCAAAGCAGAGCAGCTTGCAAAGATATTCAGAAGGCTTAATATGAAGCCAATTCCTGAGAAGCTGAGATGAATTCCTGTGTAGTTGCAGGCAGGTATTTACTTATTTTCTGGTCGTATTGACTGGCAAATCTCTTGGCCTTTCAGAGCACCATCACCCAGGGCATCACCCCGGCATCCTCCTCGCGTTGCCTTTCCCCGCAGTCCCAAAACTAGTTGGGAAAGCAGCAGGAAAAGGGCACAGAGCCCACTCCAGAGCTCCTCACACATCTCTCCATGAAGGGGATGCCGTGAGCACGGGCAGCTGGCCGCCTTCCACGGGGACCCCGCACACGGCTCCACCGCACCCGGGCTCCTCCGGCCGCAGATGTCGGCTGTTATTGCTCAGGTCTCCCATATCACTGGGCCACCTGTACAACATATTTAACATACAGCAGTTATTCTGTTGCTGTTTGCACTGAAATAATCTTGGCAGGAAATGGTAGTTAAACCCGAGCATAATTTTTTATGCCGTGTGTAATGCAAAATCACCTCTTTGGACAAATAATATACTCTCTTTGCCTTCTTTGTGGAATACAGTATTTCTTGTCCCATCACAAATTGGCCAGAATTGGTATTTAATATCTGAATCTCTCCATTCCAGGTCCAGATTGCAATTCCTGGAAAAAAAAGGGTACTTTTACAAACTCTGGATTTTAGATGTGGGATACTGTTGGCCCCTTCTCAAACACTGAGATGGTAAAAGGCAGCCCCATCACAGAGTTAGGTTTGAATGGAGGCCTCAGATTCAAACACAGATCCAGAATTTGGATGTGCTTTTTGGATTTAATCCCATTCCCAGCCATATCCATTTGATGTAGCAGAGCAGGCTATCACGCTGGTTGAAAAAACACTTGGAACATCTATTGCTTTTTTTTTTAAGTGAATTTCAAATTTTCTTCTCCCAAACTTAAAGAGAGGTGACAAGACTCTGAACATTACAAGAACATCATTTTATGATGCTGCTGTTCAAGGGATACAGTAGTTTTTTGCCCTCTGTTTGCTTTAAAAATTAAGTTGCTAATGATAATGTTCCTCTCATAGATGATCTTGTACTTTTTAATGATACCCATAGTTTTCCTCCACATAAATGACTAAATCCTCACAGAAATCTCTGTCTTGATTAGCACTCCTGCTAGTAAAATTTCACATACTAAATCAGTACCAGCTGTAGCAAGAAAGAATGAAAAAGGCAAGTGTAAATGTTCCATATGCCCTACCAAATTGGCATCTGTGTCAGTAACCCTGTGTTTTTTTAAACAATTGTATACATACATTCTCAGAAGTGTTTTGCTCACAGGATTCTGCAAGCAAAATTTCCTCTGTTGGTGCATCACTGAAATGTCACATCTAAAAAAACCCCAGCAAGGAGTTTTGCTGCTTCTCCTTCCTACGCCCAACCCCCGGAGCGCAATTAAGACGAGTTACCTCGAGTTTACTGCACCTTTATTTTGACGTCTGCTCCCCGTAACCTGACACTGGGGCACTTCTGCAGAGCTGCTCCACATTTAGCGCTCGGTTATTAGCAGCACCACCGAAAGCCAAAGCTACTACGGCACTGTGATTATTTCCAAGCTGAACTCAGAAACAAGGACTCGGGTTCCAGCTCGGCGGCTGGGGAATGCTGTGCTGGGAAGCGCTCCGAGGAGCCAACGGCTCCTCTTTCCTGTGACTCATGAAGGATGATGATGCAGGAGGGAGCTCGTCCCGGGGACAGCCCAGAGCTCTGACCCAGAATGGTCAGTGACTCAGCTTCATCATGCAAAATCACGATTTGGGTGCAGGGCAGGCGATAGTTACAGCCTCTTGGACCAGCCTTGTGGTCATAAACTGGCCGAGCACCACCTGCTTCATCGTTTTGCTGCGTAGGAGCAGAAAGCCTGGAATACGATGCAATAAATATGAGCTCAAAACAACTTAAAAGTAACCAGCTACGTCCTCAGCGAAAACACTTTTAAGTCACTTTATGCCTATCCTGCAACTGGAATTCAATCAGTATGGCAGAATGGACTTTCAAAGTTAAACAAACATCAACTAGTGCCCCAAATGGGTAGCAAATGCCGCAGCCTCCTGTGGAAAGACGATACGGAGCCAGACTGTCCGCTGGTGTAAGTCAACCTAACTTCACTGGACTTCAGCGGAGCTGTGCTGATCAACACCAGCTGACTGTCTGATCTACTACAAACCCCAAAGCCAGCCGCCGTCCTTCCCTGACATGGGATGATACAAAGTAAACAGGAAGAATTAAGAAGCCATTAAGGGCATTAATCAGATGTTCCTGGGAATAATAAAATATTTCTGCCACTTCCAAAAGTCAGAAAGACCCTCTCTCTTCACATTCTTGGCCATGGTAAAGTGGTGACACTTGTTCTGCTTTTTTACAGTGCGATGTGGAGTGTATATTTGCACATCATGTCATGCCTGTCCATGGTAATCAGAAGCCATTATTTCCAAAAGCTCAAAATTCCCTCCTGGACTCTGGTATGCCAAGTTTTAGTTCACAGTGATTTCTTTTCTTTTTTTCTTTTTTTTTTTTTTCATGGTTGATTTACAATTGCTGCAAACAGAAGTCCACAATGGAAATGCTGACAAAACCATAACTACAGTGTCACATTAACACTACTATTGCTGCCTCTCTGTCAGACTTTCCTTTAACCCTATGAGCCAAGACTTGTATCGAGTATCAACAAAAGCCCAGAATACACAGGGCATAGTAGACAGAGTGGAGGACCGGAGACAAAACTCCTGGAATAAAATCCTCGCCTCAGTGAAATCAAAGGGATTTTATCCCTGGTGTCTAGTCTCGCTTCTGCCAGACACTTGCTGTGTAATTTGGACAAATTTATCCTCTGCAAAATGGACAGGAAAATATGTTCCGCACTTACCTTACAAGTGCTGCAGCATGATTAGCAAATCATGCTATTAAAGGAAGCTGGGGAAGGCTGAGGATAAATATAAACACTACCTACGAGTTACTTACTAAAAAAAAAAAAATAGGCAAATATTATTCTAGGAATCCTCTATACATGGGAGATGGTAGGATCTTTACAGCTCTGCCCGCATGTATTTACACAGAGACATCAGTATAATATCTCCTTGCAACACCCTCATTATTTGGGTCTTGTCTCATGTTTGTGATTTTCAATTTTATTCCTGGCTGAGGTCTCATTCTTGACATTTTTATGTAGGTTTTGTATGCAATAATATACATACATTAGATGGTGTCAAAACCATCAATCCAAGTTACTATTTTTAGCAGAGTGCAGAGGATGGGACAGAGACATAAGTGACAATTAAAGAGAATATATTCAGAGCTGTCATCAGCAAATATTTTTTTCTCTTGCCAGGAATCCTAAGTGTGTAGAAGGGCCTCCTAGGCAAAGTTTTTAAGGCAAAACAGTCGGGTCATTCAAAAAAAACCCAAACAAGTAAATGACATCATCAGGAGGCTGGGCTGCTCCAAGGTTCCCGAGAGCTGAGTTTGGGAGAAAACTCTTATTTTCTCCCTCAAATTGCTGATCTGCCTCTTTGCTTCTGTACTACCCGTGCACAGCGCCTGCAGATGTATATAATTTACAGAGCTTTCCTCATCAAGGGGATTAGGCAGCCCTCTTTCAATATGTATAAGAAGTACAAACACACACTTACCCACTACGTTTTACGCCTGCCTGCAACAAACAGCTGAACAGATTGTGATGAAATTCAGACATTGACAATCTGACAAAAAACTTCTTTTTTCCCTTAAAATCTGGCTTCCAGAAGTTTTGCAAATCTAAATATTTTATTTGAATACCGCGAGGGCCCCGATCTTATGGAAAGCCTACGAAGCAAACATGGAGATATATGTAGTTAAGGAGGAAAAAAAAAAAAAAACCAGCACAGACACATACACAAAACGCATCTATTTGGTGCAACTTGCCAATTTTCACAATGACTTGGGTGTGTTTTCTCTCCCTGGCTCCCGAGACTGTAACTAGACTCCTCTAATAAGCACTTTTTGCCCACCAGTGTGTCAACGGTGCTTTAACAGTAGTTTCAGTGTCAAATTGCCCTTTCCTCAGCAGGGATTGTTAAGCCTTTCTGTATTATACTTCCAAGACTCTCACGAGCTGGAGTTGGGAGATATAATATTTTCTTTGAAGTTTGCATTTCACAACACACTGGGATGCAAACAAGCTCCAGTTTCTCAGTAGTCAAACAATTCTGGCACACAGGGACTAGGACTAAATATTGTAC
The DNA here is from genome assembly GCF_003945595.2 of Pipra filicauda. Lineage (NCBI taxonomy): Eukaryota > Metazoa > Chordata > Aves > Passeriformes > Pipridae > Pipra > Pipra filicauda. Next base: position 3,455,777 of record NW_024104620.1, read on the forward strand.
CAAATTTTCTAATTACGTCTTTGTGATATTTACCACACGATGTTAGGTGAAAGCAGATTCTAATCAATATAAACCCCCTTGTCTAAACAGGACATCTGGGCTTTGAAATATTCTGTTTGTTGTCTCGAAATTACCCTGTAGCAAGCCACTGTAACACTATAATATCTTAGTCATGGAAAACTTTGGAGTATTTCTGATAAACTTATCATAAACAGATGAGTGCTTTCTCTCTTACAGTATTAAGGTGATGTAAAAAGTGAAGATAAAAGTCAGCTGTATGCATAAAATCACAGAGACTTATGCCAACAAAATGCTGTGTTTACAAGTTTAAAAGCTCCAAAGTCTGAAAAGGCAAAAAATTAGGATTCTTAAAGTAACACTAACTCAGCCACATGGCACATCCTGGCAAGCGCATTTAGCAAAATAAACATTAGCATATTCATATACACATTTCTAGAGCGACGTATTTTTAATGTGGCCAAACTAATTCAACAATGGGAATCTCAACTTTTCTCATTTTGTGGCCAGATTCTCAGCTGGCAGAGACATATTATTTCAACAAACCGACATCATCGACAGCAGCGAAGCAGCAGAGCCGCTTCCTTCTGAGCAGGCAAGTGCCAGAGTCTGATGCACTTACGGTGACAAGTCTCTCTTTCTGACTTTTATTATCAATATTCATACAACAAGATAGACAGATGTGACTAAGAATCAGCTCCTCAGCTAGAATCCTGAGCCTTCCAGTACAAAAGCATTCATGAGAGTCACTCTTTCGCCTGTATTCTGTCACGTAAGAGAATCGGAAGGAATCCAGCCTCCCTGCTAGGAGGATTTCACAGCACAAGACATGGACAGTTGTAACTCTTTGGACCTGAATTTTGGATGATGCTGATTTTTACTGATTCTCTCAGCTTTATCTGACAGTTTCTTGATTTGTTCTTCCGACAACGACAAACTGCACTGGAGGGAACATCTCCCCACTCACCACAGGCATGTCAGCGCAGGATCCGCTCCCACATGCAAACCTTCCCACAGAGAAAGTTTTCTGTGCTGAGGACATTCTCTGTGGATAACAAGGCAGATCCAGGCTCCAAAAGCAGCTGCCTGTGCAAAGCTGGCTTATCCCATCACCCCCGAATTGCCCTCGGTGCAGAGGATCTCCGGATGGCACCGGGCCAACGACACCAGCCTTCTGCCATCCCAACCTCCCATCACAGGCACCCTTCCATCGTGCCACGGCTAGCCAGCCTGGGATAAGGGGATCTAAAAATGACACAAAGCCCCCTTTGCCCCACCTTAATATGACCTACACTAAATCCAGCTTGGCTGGGGCTGAGGATCAAGGCCCTTAGACACTCTTAACTTAATGCTCCAGGTAGGAATATAACTCCCCCCCACCAGCCCCTGTTTATTTTTATTTTTCTAGTGCTCAAGGTCCTGGTCAGGGCTACAGCCCCGCCGAGCGACACACTCTATAAATATGGAAAAACCTCAAAAATTCTCAGTTTAAGAAAAGGTTGCATGAAGAGAAGGCAGTGAGAGGCAATTGCATGCAAATCATTTGTATATACTATGTGCAAATAGTTTGTTGTTTGATTATTTTTTTTTTTGCAATGGATCTTGAACCTCCCCCAGCTGGACTTGGAGGCATCCAGAGCAAGTTGGTTAATTGTTAACAGGCTTCATAGAGACACGCAGGGAATTAATCCTCAGATCACCTCTTTTCCACTTTGCAAGTCACCCAAAAAAACCCCAGACAAGTTTAGCTCTCTGTACCATTTCAAACAGTAAATGTTGCCATTTCAGAGTTAGATATGGAAGGAAAAAAAAAAATAAAAAGAAAACTGGAAAGCACTTCACACCTTTGAGCTCTCTAGCCTGTTAACAAACCGGAGAGATATTGGCAAAGAGGTTCAAAAGTTAGTAGGGGCGACAGACAGAAGAACAGACAGTGCAATTACGTCATTTCCATAAGTGCTCATGCCAAAAAAAAATCAGATTTGATTAATAATTAAAAAACAAACAAACAAAAAACCCCATTATCTTGAGAATCAGGAATAAGTCTGGCTGGGAAGTTCAGAAAGGCCTAGACATACAAAAACAGTGTTATAGGGCAAATCCCGAGTTTGAGGCTTTGTTACAGCCCTTCCACATGAGTTGGGTGGTTCCTATCCGACAGGGGTGATGTTTTGGTGCAGTGGGGGGGACACCCACCTTCCCCCTGGGACCCTCAGCCAGGAGCACCCAGGCCACAGGGTGGGAATGGCCATCTGAGAGCCCCGGGCCAATTACCCAGTAACACCCCCAAGCTCTGAAGATCTAAAGATCCCCTGAATAATCCTATTCAGGGAGAAGAATTATAACCATGAAGGGCAAAAACGGGGGGGAAATGGGATCCTTCCTCAGGCCCCTGGCAGACATGGAGAGGACAATGGGGAAATAAGAGCTAACACAAAAGTTTCCTCGAGTACGTCCTCAGCCACTGTGGTTTCAGATGAGAATTTCCAGAGGCAGGAACTAAAAGAATATTATGATTTTCTTTGGGGGATTAATTACTTTGCCGCTTGTTACCTTTTGTTAGAGGCATGACACCCCGTAACCTTGTTGCACAAGGCACCAGATGTCCATTTAAACATCGGTTTTGAGTGAAAAATTTTTGTTTTCCCATTTGGGTCCAGAAGTTATTTTCTTTCTCCTAAAAACCCCATGAATCTTAAGGTGAGCAGACACCAGAATGTGCTACAAATGATACAGACGGGTGCTGAGTTCTCTGGGTGAAAATCAATAAATAAAGGCAGTCCTTCCTCCTGCTCGCCTTTGCTGGGGACGCGTATCCCCTTACAAATAAAAAAAGTATTAAGAACATGTTATGAAAAATAACAAAGAATAGCAGAGAAATCAAAAAGTGAGTGGCACTTCAGATGGAGTTTAGCAAATTAAGTCATTGACCTGAAGAGGAGATTAATACCAAACAAGGTGCCCCTTCTTCTGAAGTAATGAATATTCTTCAAACAGCAAGGGAGCACTGACTGCTGTTTGATGCTGATGACATTGAAAATTTAGGAGAACAGAAATTCCATCATTTTTCATTTGTATGCAAATGCGCCTGTTCCAGAAATTAACCCCTGAACCCCATGTCAGTTTTCATCTGGAGGAATTCTCTTCGCTAGCATCACACAGCGCAGCCTTGCCGCTATCCTGGGGTCACTGGGGCTTCCCCACACACAACAACACAAAAACCTAAAACAAAACAACCAAAAAAAAAAAAAAAAAACCCAAAACCCCCCCCCAAAAAAACAAAAAAAGGGAAGAAAGTAGGGTGGGGGAAATTGGCCAAATCATGCCAGGCTTTGTTTCCCCCCATTAATGGGGTATAAAGGAGCAATAGAAGCCAAAGCCTGTTGTAAAATGCACATCTCTAATGCCTGGCTCTGGGTCCTGGCATCATTGTCATGCAAAAGGCAGCTTTACCTCTTTAGGCAGAGCAGCACCCACTAATCACTTCCACTGGTGTTAAGGTGAACGGCGGGCCAATATACAACCCATATTACTCTTCCTTTCAGCTCCGGCTTCCACTGTTAAAAAGTTCTTTTGTCACTTAGCACCTTAGACAAATGCGACTATCTGCATCTGAAGGGGAAAGAGATGATGGAGGTTTTTTAATTGATGTGGATTTAATTATGCTAATTCAGACAGCTGTAAAGCCTTTTCAGTAGAGCTGCATAATGGGACCAGCAAATACAGGTGTCCTTCACTGCAGGCGCTTAATGTTTAACCTCAGTCGTTTTGTAAGGAAGGGAAAATGCAAAGTAATGGTTAACCAGCAGAAAGCTCTATTTCTTGAGGACCTAAAGAGGACACTTCACTTTGATTCTTCCTACAATCCCATTCAGGGGCTGCAGAAATCCACACACGCTGAGCAGCGCACAAATACTTTTCATTGCAGTGATGAGGATGAGGCTGAGGCAGAAACAAGAGGGTTTGTGTCTGCCACAGACTTCAGCATCCTGCACAAGGTGTCCTTTGCTTAATTTAGGCTATCTCCAAACAAATGCTTAATTTAAGACAGCTCTTTCTTGTCATATTTTTTAGTCCTTTGTATCTGATCACCTGCAGCACCAGCAATGATTAAAACCAGTAAGCAAAATATTTTCATTGGGTGTTTTCTTGATGTCTTGCTCGGACTCCTCTGAGGCTGCTATGCCTCTACCCTTCCCGAAGTCCCCCATCCCACATCCTACATCCTTTCCCTAGGCTGGGGCTGACACCTCCAGTGACCATCTGGAGATTCATTTCCCAGGGCGTGAGTTTGGCCAGTTCGGGTCCCCAGAGTGGTCACACATCATGTAACATCAGTGCTGCTCAAAGGGAGGAGAGTAAATACTTGGCCAAAGGTGAGGAAGTGACCACTGAGCTTTTTTAAAATAGAATGAATCATAGCCCAGACGTGCTTGTGGGTATTGGAACGAGATGATCTTTAAAGTCCCTTCCAACCCAAACCATTTTATGATTCCATGATTCTTTGGTTGCCAGAGGCAGTCTCAGTGACCAGGTACCTTGTGTCACCTCAAAGCTCTCCTGCTCAGTAGCACTGTCTTATTTGTATGACCATTACTTTTTTTAATAGAAATTGCTATTTATTAAACACTATTGGACTAGGACCAAAATCTTTGGCCAAAATACATGTTCTGTTAGACTTCACTGAAGCCATTTCAGGTGTTACTGGCTGAACTACACATCACCCATCACTGATGCAGCAAGCTCAGTCTGCTCAGAAAGGTGAGCATTTTGGTCCAGTGCTTTCCTCCCAGAACTTTTTTTAAGGAGTGCTCTCAAACTGATGAAAATGCTGGAAATATGCATTAAATCATCACATGGACTTGATTTGAGGAAGGCAGGAGAGCAAAGATTAAATCCAGGTGTACAAAACTATCTGCTGCTACATGTTCTTTAGGTATCCTGAGGCAGCAAGAACAGAGATAATGGTAAAAGTGTTTTTCCATAACAGGACATAGTGTGTTGTCCCACTCCAGGGTGGGAGCTGCTCTGCATACCTGTGGCTGTCTCCATCAGGGTGGCACCTGGATGCTGCACTATCTCCATTCATTCCTATGGTGCAGTACAAATGGGCTTTTATCCCATTCTACACTGAGCTTGTATGATTTGCCCAAGGTCATTGAGAGCAGACGGAAATTCAGATTTTGAGATTTTTCCGTTGTTTCATCCCCAACCAGCCTCCAGCTGCACTCCCCCTCTTTCCCCACCTTTTCTCTCCCTGTCTGCATTTCACCTTCTTAGCTCCAGGCACCAACTATGGCAATCCTCTGTATTTTGGCAACAGTTCCTATTCTGGGAAATGCTAACGACGGGCACCAAGGGGTTAGCAAAGTCCTGTACTTCAACCAAATTACCCAGCTTCCAAGTCTGCAAATTCTGCTGCCTAGATACAGATAATTCTCCCCAAACACTAAGTCCCCTTGTCCCCTCAGCTCCTTCTCAGGAACAGCCAACTGCAAAGCTCTAGATAGCTATTATATTCACATGCATATATTATAAGCATTAGCTTGACAAGCTTGCCCATGACAGCATCAGTCAGACTTCACTTCATCCTCCTCCTGTGGTCCAAAGCTGGATCCAACACCCAGGAGCCCACGCTGGGCTCACTGAAGGGCCAAATGCCAGCTAATCTGGAAGATATCCCTTCCAACAACCACACCTGACTTCCTGGCTCACTTCTCCCAAAGTCTCCTCAGTTGTTTGGGCAGCTGGGACACCAACAACGAGTTTGGGGTTGGGTCAAGTTTTCCTCTTGGCTGCTTTGAGCTCTTTGATGCCATTTTCCTTGATTCACCCTTAATTACAGTGAATGGTCTCTATTACATTTTCAAATAACCTGATATCCATACGAAAGGCTTTGGGGTAGGTTTTATTTCAAGTGTTATCCATCCTTACGACTGCCTGATGCAGAAATGTAAGAATTGGTCCTAGAGCCAACCAAATCCTGGTGCTTAGCCCAGCAGTATATCAAATTTCTTCTGCATACCCGGGATGAAAATGCACAGGCTCTTTAGCAGGGACAGCCAACATACAACATACCAATGTAAGCACTCTGCTCTGTATTTTAACAGATTTTAGGAATTTGTGGGAATTCGCTTTAACGCTGGAGAGTAAAAGATCTGAAGAAATGCTCTTGCAAAAAAAAAAATACAAATGGGTGCTTTGATAACTATAAAGTTGCTTTCTTGGACCATGAGCCCACATTAGGAACCAAATAAAATATTTAAAGGCAAAAATCTTGCAAAGTTTCCTCCTATGAAAGGGAAAATATGGTCTATGCTGTACCAGACCTTCCTTTTGCAAAATCTGTTTAGGAGTTGCCATGAAACAAGAAGGATTCAACAAAGAGCTTGACAATTTCTGTTAAAGTTGCATTTATATATATTTCTAGGAACTGTTGGTTTGATTTTTCTTTAAAACCAAGTGTCAGGTTGCATTTCAGACCACATATAAATATAATTTTACTCTCACATAATGCTTTTGTATCTGGTGTAATTCCATTTACTGCAGTGGTGTTACCTTTCAGTTACCCTAATGGGAACAAGAGAAGAATTACACTGATAAAAAAAGCTGCTTGCAGAAAGAAATACAGAAAGAAAGAACACAGGAATAAATACTTCCTCTGGCTTATTTAATATATTTGCTTGTCCAAATTGTAGCAAAGATATTTATTTCAAGAAATAGTGTTTGATCAGCAAGAGTAAACACTGATATGTCTAAAACTCCAACAAGCAGTTTTTACAATGCATCAAACGACACCTAAGATTGTTTAGTTGGGCAACTAAAAGAAACAACAAAAGGTTTCAGGTCATATAATTATACTCTTCTGTTTCCCAACTTTCTTAGAAATCTCTGTCTAAAAATAAGTCCAGCATCCGGATGCCTTGAACAATTGGCTTATTTTAAAAGATATAAAAACTCTTATTACAGCCTTAGCCATTTTAAGGTCTTGGTGCTGACACAGAGTAATAGCGCTTAGCACTCCTATATACCGCTTTCCATCTCCAAAGCACTTTACAAACATTAGCTAATTAATCCTCACAACACCCCTGTGAGGTATGTAGGTAAGTATTGTCATCCAATTAGGTAAGTATTAAGCACTGTTATCCCACCAGATAAGTATTAAGGTCTCCCATTTTACTGGGGATCCTGAGGACAACAGGTTAAGTTACTTACCAAAGGTCACAGGGGGAGTCAGTAAAATAAAACTTGGGATGCTTTGGTTTCTTGGTGGCTATTCAGGCATCCGGGCAGCATCCGGTGCTGCTCCCTCCACAAAGGCACCCATGGCCATCCACATGGAAATTAGGGTTTTCTATAAGCCCCCAAGACACAGAGCCATGGGTTCAGCATTGGGGAAATCAAGCACCTGAGAAGCTTCCCCTCTTTGGGGTGGGCAAAGATGACATTGCCTAAGAAAGTTCTCAGGAAGTTTTTAAGAATAAAGGTCTTGGATTGGTGTGCTTTCCTGTTGGCACACATGGACGAGCATTCTAAAGTATCATTGGGCCTTGCCAGTCACAAGCTCCCTCTTCCCCTCCCAATCTACCTTTCTTTCCCACTGTCTTATAAAGATGGACTCATTAAAGTCTCACATCTGTGCCACAAAGATATAAATCTTTCAACTGTGCTTTGCATCTTCTGAACGTAAAAAAGTCCATTTTGAAGCCTCAGCTCAGAGGCTTCCAGGTTTGTAGGTAGGCTTGAATCCCCAAATACACTTGATGTGACAAATCCCTTTTCAGAGGACCTAGAGAACAGGACTAGCCCAGCACATTTTGGGTTTAATCTAGTCTTAACAGATGTCAAGCTGGTGAAATAACATCATCTGTCCCCCAGAGACAATGCCAGTGTTCACATCTGCTTCTAATTCCACTTCACTGCTAGAGAAAAAGTGAAAGCTCCTACTGTAGTTCCACTTAAAGCTGTGTTTGCAAGTTAAAAGAGTCCTGACCAAAGGCCCAAAGGTTGGACTCAGTGATCTCAGAGGTCTTTTCCAACCCAAATGATTCTGTGATTGACTTGGAATCCAGTGAGTTTTGTGAAGTTATTGAACTTCAGACCTGTCTAAGACAACCTCCAAAAAAAACCAAAACCCACCCCAAGCAAGCCTGCAGAAGCTGAAATCCCAGGCAGGGCATATTGCAGGGTCTGCCCAAAGACCTAAGATTTGCTGAGACATGAAGGACAGCCCTGACTGTCCTCTGCTCAGCAATTTGGCACGTGACTAGTGGCAATGTCATCCAGCTCTTCCTCTGAATGCAGGGGACCAGCACAGCGATGCTCCAGCTCGAGCTGGAGCTGAGGCAAGTCCCAAGTGTTAAAAAAAAAAAAATAAAAGACCTTGACTAGATTTCAAGTGAGCTGATTTATGTTTTCAAGTGGAAGGCAGTTTTAGCCGAAGTAAACTACAACAGTTTTTAGATCATTCAAAATTCATGGCAGTTTGATCCCACAGGACGTCAAACAAACACAAATGATTTGCCAGGAATCCCTACAAATTGAAATAACCAAACCCCATGCAGTTCCAGTAAAAGTCTTGGACAACTTTTAAGGAAGGAAAAAAATAAGGACTAAAATAGAGAACTTTTATTTTATTCATCTACACAAAAAAAAATTCCAATGCAATACATATCCAGAACAAATGCACACAAAGGAGTAACCCAAACATCTAAGATCTTGAAACTCAAAAACCCTCCAACCCACAAACCAACAGCAAATAGACAAATGGAAACAAGAGTCATGAAAACAGAAGGTGGATTTAGATTCTGCTGCATTCTTTGGAGTGGTTTTATTATAACATCAAATTAAAATTAAAAAAAAAAAAAAACAAACAATTGAGAAGGTTAACACAAAATGCAGGTAACAGGCATATTAGTTACAGTCACGAGAAAGAAAATAGACAACCAAAACTGTGACAAGAATGTGCTTAGTTATTATTCTTTCAAGCTTGGTCTGCCAGCATTTTTTCCTTTTTTTCTTTTTTTGTCTATGCACTGGTCATCGGTGTCTGCCAAAAGACTTTTTTGTGGATTTCTGCAATCCCATTTCTCCCAAACTGGAGGAAATGATGTTTCTCCACAACCACAAGACCCAGCTGTAGGTTTTACACCATGATTTGTAGCCGTAAACTAACACAGTGACAGGCCACGCCCCTGCCTAAATAACCCAGCCCAAGCCAGTACCGAATTTTCAGTGTGGGTTATGCAAAAGGAAAGGATTAAAAAATGAAAAGAGCATTCACTTCATGTTGCTCCTTTAAAACATTATCACATAGCTCCCTTTTTTTTTTTCCCCTAACCTGACCTTTTTTTTCCCAACGGTTTATCTATAACTTAATATAACTAATTCTTTTGAAATAATGTTCACAGTTAGCATAATTGGTGTTATATAGTTCTAATGTACATTACAGAATATTCTGTCACTAGACACTAAATTGAAATTTTAAAGAAAATGATAGAAATAGCTGTAAGGGAAAAAGTACCCTTTTAAATCTAATTTGCTATGCACCGCAGTAGGGTAATGGATGCAATGAAAGTTCCTTTATTGAGTTCCCATGTCCAAAAGGTATTTAGGTAGCAAAGGATGTTAAGCAGACCCCCTGTGCTCCTCCTTTAAGTAAAGATAGCAGGAAATAAGGTATATAGGTTTGTGTCCTCCTGATTTTTATTTCCTCAGGAGTACAACTTATGCAAAGGGCACCTTAGGCTACTTGGAGGATCACAAAGGGTGCCCTCGACCCCCTCACTGTCTGCATGAATAGAAGCATCTAAAGGATGGCTGAAGCCATACAGCGAGTTAAATCCTTCAGGTGGGTCTTTTCAAATTCCAATAGTGAGGAGTTACTGGAGAATTGGTAAGGATTTCACTAGGCCCCAGCAGGTTTGAGATCAAAAGCCCTGGTTAAATAAAAGCCTGTTGGGAAATCTTAAAACCTCTTTGTAATGTAACTTAAAAAAGTTAATACAAAGAGCCCTTAGACTGAAGCCTGTAACAGCATGAACAAAGAGTATATCAAAACTGATTCCATTAAGGGAAGGCAGACAAATAAATTCATTTAATTTAAAGCAAAATCAGATATATTACTCTACTAAAAACTAAAAAGTATACCAGGAAAAAACCCCAAATAAACAGATTTTACAATACAGATGCACATAGAGCTATGCATAATAGAGATAGATATATATATAAAATTTATTTATAAATATCTCTCAGAACAGAGAACAGAACATTATATACACACGTATATGTTTAAGCATCAATTTATCCAATATGTGCATGTGTGTGTGTGTATAATTCTAATATATACATATTTTTATCATTTACGAGGCCTCATGCTGGGCTCTCAAATCTGCAGTTAGATATATCTATATATGCATCCAGAAAAACGCAGCTGAAAGAGCCCCTACATTCAAACTGACACAAGACATTTTTCAACCCAATTAATTAAAAAAGATGGGTGCTCATCAGTCAGCTGGCACAGGATTTTTCTCCATCATCTTGCCAAAGTGTCACAGTGTTACTTGCGCAGCATGTTGGAAACAGAAAATCTGGGACTAGGATTTCGGTATCATTTGTTAGCTGACCTCTTTCTGAGCAGCTCTTACACTTTTAACTCGTTGGGGGTCCTGCACCGGAGGCAGGGGGGTAGGAAAGACATGGAATTACATATATTGGGAAAGTCCTTTAAGATCTTCCCTCTCAGCGACAACGTTGGAGATGTCGTGTTGGGAATCGGTGGCACGTACACCAGGGATTGTACACCATGTGCACAAAGCAAGCTGTCTCCTGAGCATCCTACAAACATGGGATGGCTGTGTCGCTGTGGGACCATGACTGGGGGTCCCTCACTTCACACCAGAGCCATGTCACTTGGGTGCAGGATGCTCTGGACCTCTTGGGAGGAAGGAGAAAGACGCCCTGTCGCCCCATGGCAATTCACTAAGAATTTTCCTCCCTCCGCCCTCCAAGAAAGGAAAGGAGGGTCTGAATTTTGCAGCTTTGTGAGGCTTTTCATTATTATTGTGATGGGGGAGATGTGGATATCTCCTCAGCTAGAAAGCATATTTCACTGTTTAAGAAATAACACTCCTCTCACAGACTCCTGCACAGGCTGTGCAGCTGGAAGAGGGAGACGTGTTGTACAAACCAGGTGAACACCTGCAAAGATCAGTGTCAATGTTCTACAGGATTTTTAAAAAAAGCTTTTCTCCTTATAATTAAAATCTGACATTTTAGTTCAGCAATGTTAATCCTGAGATCATTTATGTTGCGTATAGCGAGAGAAGGGTTCCACCCTCATTCTCTTAAACCCCAATTCATGCTACCAACCCATGAAACACTGCCCCTACAGCAGGAACAAATCACTCTGTCCCCCTAGTCTTTAAGAATATTTTTCTGGAGATAAGAAATCAGCAACATAGCTCACATATGGTGCCTTTCATCCCAGCAAGCAGCACTGGTTTCACAACCTACACTAATGGCAATAATTTTATTTCATTATATTTAACCCCCTAAAATGCACATCAAATCAAAACCCTTTAACTAAACGTCTGGTTATCATTTTAGCAGCGCCATTCCTGGTGATTTTGGGTGGATTCCACCAAATTAGTGCAGGGACCACTATTTATCAATAGACCATCACTCCGTGCACCAAATCACTGTGGTGTTTGCCAAAGAATTGCCATTTGCAAAAGAAACCACAGGAAAATGGCAAAATGAAGAATTCCAGATGAATATGGGACCATCAGGGAAAGCCAGGTGGAAGGTATTGGTATTTGAGGACCTCAGTCTCAGTGTCGTGACTCACATCCTTGCCCTAGCAACGAGTATCTAATAATCACAGGAGATAAATGTCACTTTTGACTCCTTGTTTGAGAGAAAATCTCTCCGAAAACACTGTATCTAATAATATCAAATTTTGTGGTGGCTTCTGCATGCCTGGCAATTTTTAGACCAGTAGAGGATGAGGTTTTCTGGTTCAAACAGGAATTAATTGAGGGAAGTCATATGGCTTGTGTTATACACGTGACACCAGATGATCCAAATAGTCCTTTCTTGGCCTTATAATCTACAAATAACCTTGTAGAGGTACTGCTCTCCTGTGGATTAGTGGCAAACCAATGCTCCTCTTGCTTGGATGAGTTTTCTGATCTAAATACCATCCAGACCTGCGTGGCCTACAGGATTTGACTGGATCACGGTCTCAGACGGAGCCATGGCCAATTAGTGCCAGACATGAGATAAACTGGGGTAGGACATGCTCTGCTTCAGGTGCTGTGTGATTCTGGAGTGTCATGAGTAGCTACGTAACGAGCCAGATCTGAAGTAAAATAATTTTGCTATAAAGACATATATATAATATTTTACACTTGCTATCTCTACTTTACCTTGCACTGTAAGGCCCAGACTGACAGACACCACGGAGCTCTTTGGCTCTGAATCAATCAGCTTCATCTGCAAGAGCAGGGTATAATTGTGGCCATTCTGTAATCCATAAAAATAATAAGATTCCCAAATGATACGTGTAACAGGACAACCTGTTCCTATATGGAAAACGGAGCATATGGGGTCTTGTCTATCTTGCTTGGATTACAAAGCAGAGGAAATACCTGGCTGAGCAGTGCTCAGGAATTATCAGGTGGATGATATTACAGGAGCAAGCCGGGTCTTTATTTATTTGCTTTATATGGATGCCTCCGAGTTCAGGTTGTTGGAGTTACATAATGCTAAGCTTCTTCTCGACTGCTCCACAGCCCTGATTGCTCCCAGTCCTTTGGTGGGATCCATCAGAGCAGTTTTGCTGGGAAATCTGTGCCACAGAAAGACAGCCTGCATTCCCCCAAACCAGAGGTGAGCTCAAACTCAGTCACCACTCCAAAGTCATCTAGAAATGGCTCCTAAATGCAGCTATCCCTATTCCTGTCCATATCTACCAGCAGGCCTCGTTTTACCGCCAAAGATAATTTTTGATGTAGAAGGAAATGTGTCATTTATTAAGTCAACAACCACTTCCTTGATCATCTACAAAAATTTTTTCTGAGGTTTCCCTTTCAAGTACTGATCTTATTCAGATCTGCAGGCTGAGACTGTAGCAAAAGGTGAAAAAACTTCCAGTCATTACATTGATTAATCAGCTGCTGAAATTTGGCTTTCCAGCGTGACACCTCCACTCTCTGAATGTGTGGCCCTACTGCAATGCAATCAATTTGTCTGTGCAGGCTCCAAAACCCCAGAGCCACACGATGCAAAAAGGCAATCTTCTGCCCTCTTTGACCACAATAAGCAACATTACTGGAATCACCACTCCCCTACAAGTGCAGCATGACCCCATATTTGTAGGCAGCAGAGTATGACTTCATAAAAAACCATCCCCTGTCTTAGGGACTGGAAGCAAGGCAACCCAGCATCAGAGCAGCACATGTCTGAAACTGATAGTAAAATGGATGATGCCTTAAACCCCACCTCTACACTGTTATTTACATACATATCTTTCATCTGACATAGGCTTCCCCTCCAGCACCTTGAATATATCAGTCCTAAGGAAGAGGCTTTAAGTTCAAAGAGTGCCATCCCCAAACCAAAGTAGGGGGTTATCAAGTGAGGTGCGCCAAGCAGTAAGACAAAACATATGCATTTTTAATAGATAGCCTCTCCTCTCCCTGAGGAAGCCAAGAAAAGAGACTCTGTGAAGCTTCAGCTGAAAACAAGTTCAGTGGATTTATACTCAGGCTGCTATTCACAGAAAAACAAAATTCCCAACTCTCATATATATATCTTTGCTAGATGTTTTCCAAACACTCTTCAAAGCACGCCAGCCCCACCCTGGGTGGTCCTATTGACCAGGTGTACTCACCTCCATGAAGCATTCAAAAAGAAGAGAGTGAAAAATAATCGTGAAAATAAGGTAAAAAAATAAAAAGGCCATAAAAGAGAAACAAAAATCTCAACAGGTCTGTATGGAATTTCAGCAGCACTTTTATTTATTAATGCATATGAAGCTACCACTGTATTCCATCTCTCAAAGACAGATCTGTAAGGAATAGGCCACATGCTGATTGACAGCAGCCATAATTCCATACAATGAGACTGTATTAAATTGTTTGATGTGATATGATACTCATCACTTGTAACTGATCAAACACACTGCTGCATCAAACAGTATTACAATACAATCAGGCTGGATATGGTTCCTGCCAAGGCTGTTCATCACATTGCACACTTCTGCATTAAACATATCTATTAATAGCATTGACAAACTACTCCTATCCAGATTTTTTTTTTTCTTAAAGAATTGCATGATGTGAAATGTGCAAAGAAATCCATGATAGTGCTTTGCAGTTTGGGGCAGCATTGCCATGGCTGAATGCTCCAACACGAAAGGCTTTGCCAATTTGGGGATTTTTATAAGGTAATACCAAAACTTGCAAACCTGTGCCCCAAAACAAAGACCTGGCACTACAGATTCCTTTTACTTTTTCTGTTTTGGTTTGGTTTTGGTTTTGCTGTTGGATTTTTTTCTCTTTCCTTCCAAGTTGGAAGATTGACTATTTTTTGACCAATATTTTACTTTTGCTGTGCTTGCCCCGCAGGAGAGCTGCTCGAGCTGTTATCTTGCAGGAAGGAGCTGTGTTTGCTAACACTGACCCTTTTAGAGTAGGGAGACACAAATAAAAGCAGCAAATTCCTTGTCACCACTGCTCCTGCTGCAGACAGCAAGGGTGATATGCCACAGACCATGGGGGACAAGACTCGCTGCAACATGACAACTGTAGGGGCTCTCTCAGATGTAGATTCTTAAATGAGCCTGGGTCTCTAGAGGGCAGAGGTCAGCTGTCCTCAAATCTGTGTGAATGCTAGATTAAGTTTATTAATCTCCCCGCTTTCACTTAAAAACCAAATTATAGGATGGTTAAATGTTAATGCCCAGGAGATGGGCAATGCCCTCTCCTTTGAGAGGATCAATTGTGAGATGATCAATGCCCTCAGCTACCACTGCAAGGGGGAACGCAAGGTGTTCAGACCCCAAAAGGGTATTAGAAGTTAGTGTGATGATGAGGGAATATGTTCTCCGTGTGAATTAATATGCATTTCATGCCTGGTGTGTGTTTTTTTTGCAGTTCTGGCAGCAGCACGGGTACTCTTCAGGCATGGGTGCAGGATGTGCAGTTGTTGGCCCCAAAACAGGTACCAATGGCTGCCCACCTTGATGTGCCAGATATATAACCTCAACCACAACTCTTCATATAGGATTTATACCTGTGCTTGGGTGAGATTTGAAACACCCACCTCCCTGCACCGACCCCAAGTGCCCAGGAGCTGCATGAAACCAGGCATGCAATGAACATGGTCTTTAGCAACCTTCGAAACAGCCTCTATCAGTGTGTCTCATAAAACTACTCCAGCGTGGAAAAACGAAGTGATGAACGAGCATGAGGGTTCCATATAATTCCTCCCGGACAGGTATGCACATCATAATTGGACAATCTGCCCCCCTCCCTCCGATTGTGATCTCAGCTTGGGAGACCCAGGATCACATAGCCATGGAAAATAGGAAGTAATATGCAGGAATGCATGTCTGGCTGTCTGAAGCTGGCACCAGGTTTTTTTCAATCTGGGATTGTATACATTTTACATTTATGATTTTTTTTTTCCCAAATTGCAGTGACAGAAGGTGCCTTTTGTCCTGTTTTTCACTCCTGTAATGTCAGTGTGAGCAGATTAAACTCGTTGCACGGTAGCGAATTATCCCTGTTGATGGAGCCAGCTCCACAAAGATTACTTAAGAAAGGTGTGTAAGGCATTTCCTTTTTCTAATTAAAAATACTAAAGTCTTTCAAGATAATAAACTGTCTCAGAGGGTTACCCTAAATACTGGAAAACATACAGGAAAGGGTTGGAAAGGCTCCCCTTTACCCTCATGGGCAGTTTTAGCAGTAACAGTCCGGTGCAGTGTGTATTGCTAAAGAAATGGTAACTTTCTATCTGGGTGCAGCTAAGTAATTCAACATGCTGCAAGTTAAATGCAACAGTAGAAAGGAAGAAGTCCAAAAAGCAAAAGTCCCAGACACTTCAGTGTAGTGCACAGTATGCTAAATTATGGTATTACAGAAATTGCTGAGAGTTTGGCCACAAAGCATTTTCATACTGCACCAGCATTCTGCCAGGGCTGGGTTCCAGCAAGCCCAGACAGTTTTTGCCTTTCACCTGAGCTTTTTTTCCCCCTTCCTGTTTGTTAACACAACCCAAAATCTGTATCAGAGAATTACAGCCCTTGTCCTGAATGTACCTCTCCATTTATTAAATCAGCACAACCGAAAAGTCACCACGCACCAGGCAAAGATAACTGCAAATCTGCTCTTACCCTCCCCATACCACCTGAGTGCCGCTATTATTCCTCATCCTTGGGGAAAGGACCCCATATGTGAGTTTCAGAAACCACCTCAGTAACTCCAAG
The DNA here is from genome assembly GCF_003945595.2 of Pipra filicauda. NCBI lineage: Eukaryota > Metazoa > Chordata > Aves > Passeriformes > Pipridae > Pipra > Pipra filicauda. Next base: position 3,472,290 of record NW_024104620.1, read on the forward strand.
CATCATTATCAATAGTAGGATGAACTGCAGCTGGGATGCACTGAGAAGGCACGGTAATACTCGCCCTAATCTCTGCATTCATCTCACTGGCCCTGGCTAGGAAGTTTAAGTACATTTACTGGGGATTCTTCAGCCCTTGAAAGGTAGGAAGACATCTATGAGGCTTGACGTACTAGCTAATTAACTTGGGTTTGGAAAAAAAAAAATCTTCTTATCTACTTAACTTGGAGACACTCTCTTTGTTTTTAAGCCTGCAGACTACCTTCTCTTTAAAATGCACGTTACGTACCACTCCGGAGTATGGAATGTATTATTTTTAACGAGGACCTATTTTAACTTGGACCTAAAACTACTCAGATTTGACAGAGGGTGGTTGTTTTTTTTTTTTTAAGCTATTTGCAGAATCAGCTGAATGATAGTCTATAGCCTGTGTTTTGCAAGACAGGCTACAAAATCCTCATGCTTTCCTTCTGTCCTTAAAAATCCATGAATGTATGAAGCACTTGAAAACGAAGCCCCAAATGCACCCCTCCTTCTCCCTCCCCCCCCAACCCCTCCCCCCCTTCAAATCTATAAGGAGTTTAAATAAATCTTTCAGGTTTTGTTTCTCAGTCTCTGGAAGTGGGGAATATTGAGGCTGGGAGAAAGTGATTGAATTCGTGCCTGCAGTGGTTGGGGCACGTGAGTGTTTCCTGCAGCTCCTCTGACAGGAACACAGACAGGAGCAACTCCTGTAACATCCCTGCTCGGAATTAAACCACGCTAAAATTTCCTGAGAACTGCACAGAGCAATTTTAAATCCTCACCATATTCCTCACAGATAGAACAGTGGCATGATTGACCAAGCTTTTTTTTTTTTCCTTCTTCTTCTTTTTTAAAGTACACATATGATGATGCATCATAGTTATAAACAGATGGTATTTGGCCTCCTTCCTATTCTCAACATTTGGAATTCCTAAACTATGTGAATTAAACAATAATATTTTATAAACATACAAGGGATTTTGCTCACTGCTTTGTTAACATAGAAATTATACAATGCTGACATTTATTTAAATTTTAAAAAGTAAACAAGAGTGTGTATTGAATTAAAGCAAACTAAAATCAACAGAGAGAAATATGTTCTGCCGCACATTACCTACAACGGCACGGGCCTTTTTCGGGGAGACATAATGGGATGAAGCACAAATTGTAGCTTAGACAGTCTGATCCTTTGTGCTCGAAAGGCTCATTTAACACCTCGCTGTAAACAACGGATATTTATACCATAATTGGCCAGTTGACCATCAGTTGTTCATTTACTCCGTAACCTGCTATTATGGAGTTAAAAGAAGTTCCTTTCTGTTGGCTTTTCTAGGAGTGAAAGTGTGTTTGCAATTTTAGTACCAACTGGATTCAGTCTAACACTTGTACTTAGTATGAGAAACATTTTCATAATACCAAAATTTGGGGGAATAAGAGTACTCCTGCCAGGAAGGGAAGAAGAAAGTATTGGTTCTTAAAAGAAGAATTCTGTTTGCTTGGTTTCCTCTTTCCTTTCCATTTTAACCCGTTTTTAGGCTCCTCTCGAGCTGTGCAAAATTGAGAAGCACTTAGGTTTTAATCACTATTCCCAGGTCTGCAAAGAGGTTCTGTGATGAATAAATAATGAATCCGAGATTTTAATCAGTGTTATGATTTTTGAAAAGGCTAATTATCATTGTTTACAGACATGCCTTTCCGACGTATTTCCTTGTTTTGCCTTCAAAGCTCCAAGGGTTAAGCCCCTCGCACGCATCCCTCCCATCCCTCCCCAGCGCCGCGCTCCTTGCCCGGGATTTCTTGCGGGCTTTGGGGGTATTTTTTTTTTGTTGTTGTTCGTTTGGTGTCTTTTGGGTTTGAGTTTTTATTGGAGGAACCGTAGGAGAGACGGAGCCGGGCACCCGGAGGCGCGCAGGGCTGGGGGAAAGCTGCGCACCCGAGCAGCCGCTCCGCACCCGCGGAAAACCACTGCGGGGGTGGGGGAGGCTCTTTCTCTTTGCCGTCCGTGTACAGAAACGCTACAAAAGCATCTTATTTGCAAACCGGTACTTTTATTGTCGGTGATATCGATGACAAAAAGTGGCGGGCAGCGTGTCCGTCCCCTCCTTCCCGGGGACGCTGCGCTCCGCTCCTCCCGCAGCGCTGTGCTGGGATGCGCCAGGATGCGCCGGGATGCGCGGAGCGCTCCGCGGGGCCGCCCCGCAGCGATCGCCCCCGGCTCACGCCCATCGCATTATTATCGCTGCATTTTTACTATTTATACTTTTTATCATTACAGCTGCCACTGGCCCCGTTTAACCTGCTCTTGCCCACACCTCCATCCTCTCGGCCGTTCATCGGGATGGCAGAACCTTTTTCTCCGGGTGGGATATTCGCTGCCAGGGTCCCGATTCCCCCCCAATCCCATCCCCGGCGTGTCCCCTCCCGGCCTCCCCCGCAGCCGCCGCCGCTCCCGGGTCCCGCCGCCTCCTCCCGCTCCGCTCCCGCTGCTGCTTCCACGGAGAGCGGGGGGGATAACTCCCGGCCCCTACAGCACTTGATTATCAGTTTTCAGCAACAGCTGTGTATCTCCGCTAAGAATCTAAAGAAATATCAGAAGATCAGGCAGCGATGCTATTTATTACCCTATAATTAAAGTTCTATCAGTGTTTCTATTATAAAGCCTGATTTGCAAGGGTTGGTAACTCAGAGGCAAAATTTTCCTGCAAGATGAAGCCTCGCTGAGAAGTATTTCAGTTAAATAAGGTTAGCCTGTTAGAAGGTAAAATCCTCAAGGACTTTCATTAAGGTGCTCGTTTATATCCACAAATAGATTGCCAAGTCCCCCAAATCAAAGATACATAAGAGGAAAACATTTTAATTTTTTAAATTTTTTTTTCCCAAAAAAAAATCAAGGACCCATGGAAAGGTTTTAATATAATTCTCTAGGAAATTATTCCCATGAAAACAATTTGTTTGAAAGAAAAAGCCCTCTGGTCTTTTCCACACAAACTAGTCTTGGGCTAGTACATGAGAACCCAACTTAAAAGTGACTATGAGCAGAAAGGAGGTTGGTTAATTATTTTCAACTGTCCTTTCTGGAATAAAAACCAGAGTAAACAGCTTGAACAGGGAAAGGTGAATTTAATTTTCAAGGCCCTTTAACTTTTAATAATCTGAGGAACAAGATGGGAGGTACATTCTACCCTCCCAGTTATCCTGATATAAATTCATTCAAGATTTATATTGGTGTAATAGAGAAGCAGAATTTGCTCCGTGATTTCTAATGAACTGCTGGCTCGGTCTTTAAAAACGCAATTAGAAAAATCTAACCTCCTAATTCAGAACAGCTTTCAGCTGAGGCAGAGGTCTCGTTGCTGCAAACAGGGATGGAAGCCGGTCTGTGCCACGGCTCCTCGCCGTGCCTGCAGCACCAGAGTGGGGTAGGAGTGCTGGAAACGGTTTGCCACAGAATTCCCTAGTTGTTTTAGGATTTTGTCTTCCATTATCCGGGAAAAGGCAATTCTCATGTGGAATAAACCTGTGTTTCCTGTGATCTCAAATGCTAAGACAAAAGGATTGTAGGATTAGGTGCCTGGCCTGTCACTGATGCAGGAGGAGCTGTCTGGTCGGGGTACTGCCTGGCAAGGCTGGCACAAGTCAGGAAAACCCGGTTTTGACTCTGCACTGAAACTTATATAAAAGCACTCAGCATTGCTGTGTCAACACAGGTAAAACATCAATAAAAATGAAAGTAAGTCAAGGTCTAATTCTGCCGCTTTACTCATAGGATTAGGTCTCTGCATTCACCACTTACTCATGTGTGTAGGAACAATGGGACTGAAATCCCAATTTGTCTCTCTGACCTTTTGAAGTGAAGGGTTTAAATGAAGCAGTGCAGGGTGACAGTTTCCTTTGCTCTGCTGAAACTGCCAGGCAAAACTCTGCAGGATATTTAAGTTTGCAGCAGGTTGCTGGAGTACAGTAGGGGAAGAATAACCTGTGACTACCTGGAAGCTCCACATCTCCCTCTTGAATGAGGACCTCAACACAGGCCAGCATGGCCCCCAGCACAAGGCCAACCTGCAGGTTCTAGGAGAAGTGGTAAGGACATGGAATCATTGAATCACAGAATAGTTTGGGCTGGAAAGGACCTTAAAGCTCATCTTGTTTCCCCCCTGCCATGGGACACCTTCCACTAGACCAGGTTGCTCAAAGCCCCATCCAACCTGGCCTTGAACATGTCCAGGGATGGGGAATTTCCATCCCTGCTCAAGAGCAGCTGTGCATTTTTGCTAAGAATGTAAAGAAATACCAGAAGATAAGGCAGCATTGCTATTTATTACCCCGCAATTAGAGTCCTCACAGTATTTCTATTATAAAACATTACTTGCAAAGGTTTGTAACTTGGAGGGGAATTTTTCCACCAAGATGAAGCCTCTCTCACCAGACAGAGCTGGGCAAGGTTGAAGTATCACTGATCAGTAATAAAGCAAGGCAGAGCACCAGCTCACCAAGGGGTTGGTCAAGACCTCTTTTGGCTGTGGAGCTGCTCAGGGCATGCCCTGAGGACAGCAGGAGTTTTACACTGGAAACCACACATCTTTGATGTACTGAGTCTGCTCACCACAAGCCCTAGTGCAGCATTACAGCATCTCCTCTTTCCCTTTTATTGGTTTGGAGAATGACTCACTGTGATACTCGAGGAAATTTGCTTTAATTGTACCATGCCTCAGTTTCCCCAGCAGTAAAGACCAAAAATACTCCAATTTATTCTTGCTGCTGCAAGGTGTGATAACATTGGTGCACATTAATGACACACTCTGGTAGGAAGTGCACGGCAAGTCCTGTTCCTTGGCTCTTCCAAGAATGACTACCAGACCTATGCACACCCTCTTGAGAAGACCATGTCTACTCAACCACACGCAACAACGAGAGCCAAGCTGGGCTCTGGCTGAGCAGAAGGAAGGAGGAATCCACATACAAGAGATGATTACTGCAAAATTACAACTCTGTAGTGCTAGGAAAATGCCCGACACTTACCACTGGCCTCCTTGGGTTTTTTTGATTGCTTAATGGAGTAATTTTAAGGAAAGGTACCACATGCTCTCTCTTGCACATGAAAAAGGACATTTCAGCATCTTGATGGCATCAGAAGGGACAAAGGCACGTGTTTGGAAGGGGACCAGCTTGCATCCTTAACCTGCCCTGACAGGGAGAGGAGCTGCCTGATCCAAGGGAGACCATACCTGTCCACAAAGAGAAGTCTTACCAGGCTTCACATCTTATCCACAGTCCTCTTCTTCCTTCTTGCCAGAGCAGAGTTGAAAATCTTGGAATTGCCATGAGGTTTTATTATCGCTTGCAAACCAGATCCTACTTCATCAGATAAAGACACAATTGCATTCATTGACTCTGACACAAGGATATGCATGGTGATAAACATACAGATAGATGTACACACTTATACATGAATGAGATATGCTAATTAAAAATTGCAGTGGGCACTTTATTAAAAATTTATTGTACAATCTACATCTTCAAAACATTTTACATCAACAAATATAGCGGCTTGACTGCTGGAATCATAAGTGATTTATCTTTAAAAGGCTGTATTTGCAACTGGATGCAAAGATTCTTGATGAACTGCCATTACATTTAAACTACTGGTTTTTATTGGAAGTATTTTGATTGTTATCTGTTTGTTCTCCATCCTTGAGAGAAATAAAACAAGTGTCTCGGCTTTCATTTTATCGGATAGATGGCACCATGTAGCATATTTCCCATGCTAGTTTGAATTACAGCTGTTTATCTTTCAGCTTTCTTTAAGATTAATTAAATGCAAATGTAACTCCACGAATCATGGGATTACCTGCCAGACCCCTTATTAATACCTTCACTTAAAAACCCCTGTGCCAGAGAGTCATTAATTTGCAATAAAAAAAAAAAAAAAAGAGAGAGAGAGAGAGAGAGAGAAGTGCTCAAGCAGCCCTTTGCCTCCCAACAACCCGGAGATGGCTGCCCAATTAGTCCGGTAGCGTTTGGATCCTCCTTTCAGGCCCTGTGGCCCTTTGAGGACACAATAAGGCTCCAATGATAACCTGGCAACCTAGGTAGAAACTCAGCCAAGTGTGAGCGTTTGAAGCTGCAGCTTGGCTGCCATCGTGTCGGCAAAAAGAAAGAATTCAGGCACCATGTCATCCAGTACAAAGGATAAAAACAGATTCAACCGGAAATTCAATGTGGCACCACATATGGGATACATGAGTGCGGTTACACAACAGGCCACATATTTTTTTTGAACAGTCTCCTGCATGTGATGCCGAGGACATGTGTAACCATCATAACGTCTCTAAGAATCTGTATTTAATTTGAGCTGGGGTGGTGGCAGGGATTGGAGATCTGAAGCCGCCACAGGTTTGTGGCAGATGGCTCTGTGTCAGCTATGACAAGCAGCCAGGCTCGGCTTCCTCTGCAGATTTTCTTTTCTCTCTGATCAGGTAAATATGGGCACACTCTGGAAACTTCCACAATTCTGCCTGAGGCTGCAAGTTTGTGACTTAGCCCCATCTGTCACAAATCTTCCCTCGGTTCTGCTGCGAGCAGAGACCTGAATTTACTGCTGAGCGCTGCCCAAGAAAACCCGGCCGTCTCGCCCTGCGAGGAAGCACAAGAGAGAAGCACACGGAGCCGTGTTAGAAGCTGGGACACAAAGGGGACGTCTCTCACACAGGAAGGAAGGGTTTCTGGACGGGTGAATTCAGTGGGTTTTTTTTAAATACAGATAAGCTGGTCATCAGGCCCAGGTTATTTGCTCCTGCATGAGCACCATCAAATATCCCTTTGCTTTACTGGTTGGTCTCAGTAGACACACCCACAGATGGAACACCCATGGGGACCAACCTGCCCCTCTCACCCTCAGACATGGCAGAACCATGAGCCAGCAGGAGTGAGGGCCTAGTTCTCCTGCTTGGACATCATCAGTCTGAGCTTTATTTGAGAGTAACCTCCTTTTTCTGGGGAGTGATAAATATGCAAAGGTCTGGACACTCATTTTTTCAACAAACAATCATTCCATCAACAGCTATCAAATATGTAGAGATAAACAGAAGCAAAGTTTTCACATAAAGCAAGATCTCCCCATAAAGAACAGGCAGCATAATGTCACTAGCAATACAATATCTTTCATGAAATAATCAGCTGATTTGTTTCTGGTGTCCTAAGATCAGAACTGAAACACTTAATATCTACTCTGCCATCATTAGACCCAGAATTAACCTTTAGATTTGAATAAGGAGTGTTCATCCATTCAGACCGGCTGGTTCAGGACAGTTGGAGTTCAAGCAGACAGTAATGATTTGGCACACATTTTATGAACTTTCTAAAAAATCATCTTAAAAAAATACTTAGAGCCTATTATTCAACACAAAACCTGAAATTTTGCAGGCAAGGCAGCAAAGTGATTTACAGAGCCAGTTTGTATTAGATCAGATTTACTCTGTGATCCAGCTCCTTCCCTCTGCAAGTGAGTAAAAGAGAAGGAACAAGGTGTAAAACAGTTTTTAGCAATTATTTTTGGAGCTCAGTTTTCAAACTCCAAGCACCTTTGGAAACCGCCATCAAAAGACATCATTGCTTTTACATAAATAGGGTGAACTGTAAGGCCTGAGGCAGAGCTATATAATGTTCCTCAATAGAGTAACAGTATTTCCCTGATCAAACTGTTTCTTATATTGGCCTTTTAAAAGTCATTTCATTCTTAATGTCTTTAAACAAAAAAACCCTCAAATTTTGGATGTGAATCTACACAGGACACACTGGTGGGTACCTTGCATAGGATGGTTCAGAACACCAACCAACTACAGCAGCAGGAAAACAGTTTCAGGCTTCCTTTCTCAAGGTACTTTTGAATAAAGTTTACTGAAAAAAAAAGAGTTTCCATGCTTTTTGCAACTTTTCTTCCGAAGTCAATTCTATTTCCTCTGACCCATTTCTCCATCTACTGTTTTGCAGTGGCTGTGGCTCATCTGCCAGTTTTCATTTACTTTCTAAAACTACCCTAGAAGCTATCTAACACTGTCAGAATAAAAAGTTCCAAGTCCTGGTGTTTCTGCTGAAAGCTGCATCCATAACTGCTTTCCTAACCAATGCTTTAATCCTGCTCCACAAGTGCAGCCAACTGCTATGAGCTACGGACCAAGACTTGGGGGCAAGGGTTAGTGGTGATCATGGCAGTGTTGGCTTAATGGTTGGATTCAATCATCTTAAGGGTCTTTCCCAAGCTAAATGTTTGCATGATTCTATGATTTTCAAAGAGCTGAAGTCTCCTGGATATATAGTTCTGAGAGTGAAGAGCAAGGCAAGTACAGGTCACCTATGCATAGATATATCTATATGTATATTATGTCTTTACATCTATGGCTAGACCCCAAAATGAGCTATCAGGTAACTTCGACAGCCTTCCTGCCAGTTCATTTCTTCCACAGTGAGGATTCACATTAGCTAACAGATCTCACAGCTGCTTCCAGACGCACACACTGCTTGAAGACCTAAGGTTGACCCAAAACGCTTAAACTGTGTCCCACAGTCCAGCAGACCTTCCCCCCTCAAGCAAACCTCCTAAGCTAGAGGTGGATTTCACCTAGATCAGCCAAACATATGGGAAAGAAAAGTGTCAAGACTTCAGTCTAACTCTGGGCAATTTAACCCAGCTCTGAAGTCAGATCCTGCTTCGAAGCTGGCCCTGCTTGGATAAGAGGCTGGCCAGGTGACGTCCAGAGGCACCTTCCTTAACTACACTGTGATTCCATGTTCTAAACAAGCAACCAAAGTTTTCTTTCACCTAAGAAATCCTTATGTTATATACATTTTACTTAGGATCCCATGCCTAAGCACTGAAACAGAGATGGGAGAGCACGGACACAGCATGCTGCACTCCAGAGTTCCCAGGCTGCTACAACCTTCTCACACAGCAGATCTAAGCCACCTCTGAAACCATTTAAAATTAAATTCAGTGGAAACTGAGAATCTCAGGAGGAAAACACAAGTTTCTCACTTGTGTTTCTAACCTCTTTCTGACCTGCACCTAATGCTAACCAGGTAAAAGCACAAATTCAACATAATTCCTTCTTTTTTTCCTCTGCAAACACATTCTGCTGCTGAACAGAAAGCCAGCAGGATGGATGGAAATGCTTGTACTATTTGCATACCCTATAAAGCTCTGAATTAACTTTATCAACCCAGGACAAAAGATCTGGAGAACACTGTAAGCAAACATCTGCTCAATATACATTCACCATTAAAAAGTAAACAGTAGGATTTGCTCCATAAGGAACAGGTTGAAAATTATCAGAGTACTACACATCACATAAACCAATGGCACGGTCTAGAATACTCTATAAAGCAATGATCACACCAGCACAGAAACAGCTCTCAAGCATCAAAATGGCTTGAATGATGAGAGATCAGAATATAAACATGGAATAACATTCACAAAGAGAGACTTAAAAGACTGAGATACTGAAAATGTTTGACAAATGCTTACAAAATAAGGAACGATATACAAAAGATGGACGAGGAGCTCCTGCTTCCAGGAGACCAGCTCCAGAACGAGAGTCAATGCAGCTAAAGGTGGGGAAAACCTGAACCAACTGAGGGAAAAGCTTTTAACAACATCTGTAAATATATCATAGAATCACGGAATGGTTTGGGTTAGAAGGCACCTTAAAGATCATCTTGCTCCAACCCCCTGCCATGCACAGGGACACCTTCCACTAGACCACGCTGCTTATGGAAAAATTCATTTCTCATGGAGTTTTGCTGGGGATTGAGTAAGGATAAAGGTAGAGGCTTTGCATGGACTGTACAAGAACTATGAACAGCTACTGCTCCCTGCAACAGGGCTGAGTGGCTGATGGGACATCTGGTGTGAGGCTCCCCTGCATCCTCACGTGTCCAGCGCCTGTATCCTTAGCCTGAGAATGTGTCCTGATGCCTAAGTATGAAAGCTGGACCATGAGCAGTTTTCCCTTCTACATGTTTCCCTGAAATACCCAAGATACTGCTTTATCTCAAATCAGAGAAAAAAGAAAAGGAAAAAAAAATAAAAAAGAAAGTTTTGTTAGAACTGCCCTATACAGCCAAATCCTGAGACTGGAAACAATTCAGATGTCTACGGTCTAAGTGGGATCTTAATTTGATTTTACAGCAGTTTAATCCCTTTGAATTCAGCAGACTTCCTTCTACAGTGGTGTAAGAAAGAAAAAAAATCACGCCATGTGTCTTTTCCTAGGCAGGTGAGCTTCTGTAGTGTGATGGAAATGAGAAGATGAATGTCAGAAAGTGGGCCAAATTCTTTTCTCTGTTAAACAAGCATGAGTGAGAGTAGGATTTTCTGTAGGAACTGAAGCTGACAGCATGTCAACCAGCACTCATTCAGCTGGGAGGGCTGGGAGAGATTATTTAAAGTTGTCAGCTCCTTCCATGCCTGGCTTTTGGCAACTCTTCTTGTCCCTCTCCACTGTATACTCTTTATACATGCTGTTTTAAATTAAGAAACTCAAGTGAGGGAACTGAAAGGTAAACTTAAAGAAAATAATGCAGAAACAAATGCTTTGACCCGTTTTATTTTATTTTTTTAACTTTAAATCTGCTAGATAGGGTGCTTGCAAGCACTGACAGGTTCTGTGGTGTACTCAGACCGATGCCCTGTTGTTACTTGCTTCACTCTAGTGCTTATTTTGGCAGCTAAAAACACCCAGAACTAGAGTTTGGTTCCATAAAACTGGAACAGAACAAATAATTGATAACAAATGAGATTTGCTTCCCTCTCATCTCAATCTTCTGCTAATGATGGGTAGAAGGCAAGGTTGAAATGCAGATGAGCCAGCCCTTGGTGCTGTGAGAATGCCCAGGGTGAGCAATACATCATTTGGAAAGGTTTTCATAGGTGCTTACATTATGGACACTTCTAAAAGTCTGCCAGCATGAATCTGCCCTGTGCAGTGAAGCTATTACAGTTTAATACCTTGGTCTGTGCATTTTCACAGGGATACTCCCTGTGTCCCGTCCTAAGCTGACTGCCCCGCTGCCATTTATCTCCTTTCTGTCCCTAATTTTGTCAGCACAAGCACTGAGGACAACTGGAAGAATAAACTGCCTGTTTAATTAGTCCACTGTCTAATTACTGTAGATATCCTTAGTAATAAAATCCCAACAATATGTAAAAGGATAAGCCAAAGTTCTTCTGATGGCGATTACTTCCCAACCTATGGAGCCGAATCTCCAACCAGCAAAAACACTATTCGTTTTTAAAGCATTTTTACTTTCAAAATTTCACAGATACTTTATAAACTTGAGGCAGAGAGTGTGGCAGGAAGGCTTCTGAAAGAAAAGGAGCTGGTAAGTATGGACTCCTGTGCTGGGGTCCCTTTTCTATTCCACTGTAACAGAGATAATATTATAGTGATCTGACAAAGAGGTGATAATAAGGTGTAAGTGCTGTTTACCCTTACTGATTTCACTCTTTTCAGCTTCCTAAAAAAGCAGCATCCATCCACCTATAATGACATTAACAGCACAGCTCTAAGTCAGCATTTTCTAGGAGGTTTTACGGATGGTTCCACTGTGAAAGAGGACTTGGCGTACGTGGGTGTAGGTACAAAAAGACAACTCTAACAGCATTCTCCGAGCTGATCCAAAGCCTATTAAAGACAACAGGGATCTTTCTTGTGGTGCTCACAGGTGCTGGATTAGGCTCTGCTTTAACTCATTTTAAAACGATCCCCCACTCAGCTCAGTTGCTACCTGTTGCAGACATTCAGTTCTAACTCTCAAAAGATCTGAACGGGGCTGCACAAGCCCATGTACGAGGGGTAGGAAAAACAGCTTCTGCCTGCAAATCAGCTCAAGGAATTCTTTAAAAAAAGAGGAGAATCCTTCAAGAAAATCAGCATTTTACCTACGGGGCTTGCACACACGTTTTCAACCCGTTCTATTTTACATCAGTATTTTGTTCACCGTTATTCCCGTTTTTTGCACGCCTTTGCTCTGTTTAGGATCTGGGGATCCAGATGTAGGGTGAAGATCCACGTGAACATAACTATTAGCTGAGCCTGAAGCATTGGGAAATGTCAAGGTAAACATTTAAGGACTGTTTTCCCTTTGAAGCCCCCATGTATAACTCTACGATACTATTGACTCAAGAAGTAATGCTGAACACTGGAAGTGTTCAGTCAGCATTTTAAACTATTATGAGCTACCTTCTGAACCATTGCCAAGTTAATAGACAATGAAAGATAATGAGCTTGAAATTGGGTGTTAAATTGCATTTTTGGTTCTCTCCTTTTTTCTTGAGGTTTAACTGTTTCCTGCAGAAACAACATCATCTTTGATGTGTCATTATGTAAATGTCTATTTTTAGGTCACAAAAAAAGTCAAGGCGTGGGCTGAACCCTCGCTGCTCCTGTGAGGGGTCGAGAGGCAGACGAGACACAGCAGGACCCAACACTTTCTGGTCCCCAGAGGGAGGGAGGTGGAGGGGTGAGATTGGGTCTGCTGGTAGCATGAGACTCCAAATTAAGGAGGAGATTACTCGCCCTGCTCATTAACAATGTGCCTGGACAGCAACAGCCAGGGAACGCTCAAGGAACTACGTTTGCATTGCACGGGTTAACACAGGGAGTGTTTCCATGCACCCCTTTAAGGACTTTGAGCTAAATTCAGGTTTTTTTTACAACTGAAAAACCTCTGTCATGCAGGGGTGATGTGTATCCAACCTACCCATGGCAGAGCCAGGACAGAAAAAGTCATAAACTGCTGTGAATGTACATATCAGCGTGCAGAAAATAGCAGTTATTCTCCTAAAAGGAGCATTGTGTAATAACAGCTCTTCACTGGAATAATATATTTAGTGCTTCATCTACAATCAAATTTGAAAAAAAAAGAAAAGTGTGACTCCCAGCAGCATAAATACACCACTTAAATCCGTGAAAGTCAGTCTAGCACTGAACACTCAAGCTAAACCTGAACGGAGGGTCTGTCACTGAAACTGGACTTTCTCTACAGAAATAACTGAAGAGCACATGACAAATACCAGTAAATTATACTCCTGATAAACTTTTATGCTCAACACACCTTACAAAGAAATAAAATAATCATAATTATGAAAATCATTCGAATCACTCCAAAAGTCAAAGAAATCTTACCTGATACCTGTCACCTGCATTTTTTTTAAGATTAAATTACAATACAAAGGTAAACTTATCCTCATTAGTATAATTGTAGGATCTTTCTTTTATTTTCCTTTTAAACTAATGAGTTGCATTAATCTAGGTTCATTTTTATAAGCCTCTTGGGTCCAAATGTAAAGGACAGTCATTTTAGAAAACAATAAATTAAAAAAAGCATGTAGCATGCATTAAGTGCACGTATTTCATAAGACCTAGGTTAATACAACTGGCATCTAGTTTAATTAATCCTTGTTAGTGTAACGACTAATATCCCTCCCTAGCATGTTTCCTTTAAACATTAGTATGTTAATTAAATGTTGTTTTTTTAAGGTTTTTTTTTTTTTTCCTTTGTACTTCAATATGGCATTATATCATCTAAAACTATTCCAAACAACTACCTTATAGAGATGTTTCCTTACAATATCTGGTCTCTTGCAGAAATTCTGAAGCCTTTTAAAAAGCTGTTCAGGTGTAGAATACAGATATTCAGCTGCAGGAAAAACAGATACATTTTTAATGAAACAAAAACCTCAAAGCACACACTCGATATTAGTCACTTTACTAATTAAAAATGCATATTGCTCTGTGCCGCCTCGTGTTTTACATTATTTAAGCATGATTTTATAAGGTTACCTCAGCTCACAAGGATGTTTAATGCTAAATAAGACTGTGTAGTTGTGCTGTTTAGACATCTCCTTTGGGTGATTAAAATACATTATTCTAATGTAACACAATGCATATGTGATACATTTAGTGATGAGATTTTTCAAAGAACTGGTACTACATTAGTGTGTATCCTGTACTGCAGTTGCATACTATTAAGTATTAAATTGTTTAAATAATTTGGTGTGATTTTCAGGCCTCGTTTTTTTTTTTTTTTCCCTTCTGTGTATCAAAAAAAAAATAAATCTGCAAACCATTGCAGCATCACTGACCTTTTAACAAAAATCTATCATTACGGGTTGTGTATGCTAACAATGAAGAATGCTATTTCAAAACTTGCTTTTGTGTTATCTTAAAAGAACAGATGGCAAATATAAACTTCGTCTAATGTATTAAAACACATAAAATTTTCCTTAACACTAACATGTTGGCTTGCCAAATAAACAATTGCTTTCGCTCAAGTTTATCCCGAAACTTTGGATTTTAGCAGGAATCACGTTATTACGCTTCAGCAAAAGTAACATTGAACAGAGCAGCTACCTGGGAATATCTCTGGGTACACCAAGGCTTTGGGACACAGCGGGTAGCAGCCACAATGCACAGCTTCGATCCTGAGGATTAGAAACCATAAATACACAAAAATAGACGTTAGTCAGCCAAAAACTTATTTCGGTGCAAGAGCCTTGAGGTTGCCTACATGCAGCAAGAGGGAAACATTTTTTTTTTTTTCCTTCAGCAGCACAATCCCTCTAAATGCCAAAGTTGCTCTTTTTAAAGAAAATTTTATTGATCATATGAATTACATAGAACAGAACAGCGAGCATATGTTTTGTTCGCTGAATAAATCAAAGCGCAGCTCTGCATTTTTTTGTTTTTTAAATACTGTTTAACACATTTTATAATCAGCAGACAGACACATGTAACAACATGGTGAAGTATGGACGGCTTTGCTTAATAATGCTGCCGGAAAACAAGGGCACGTTGGCTACACCAGGGTGCCCACACAGACACACACATCACCCTCACCTGGCACAGCAAAGACTCTCCCTTAGACTTCCAGACTCCAAAGGTTACAGCTAAATATAGCCCAGGAACAACTCGCAGCGTGCTCCAGGCTGGGATATTTGAGCTTATTCACATGCTTTGGATAATTTCCTTTATTTTTTCAGGGCATAAACTGTTGTATTTTTTAATAACCACCGATGAAATCCCTTTGCCAAAGCGCGCGCAGAGCTTTGTACTCGCGCTTTCTTTTTTTTTTTTCAAGGAACAATTTACATATCTCCTGTAACATCAAACCCAAATATTTTAGAATTGCACCCACCATGGCGCAAAGTTTTCCAGTAGCGAATCTAAAGCAAAGTTGTCCCTCTTGGTGTTCACTTTTTAATAAATGAACGGGTTAAGGCAGCCAGGTTTCAGTTTATTTTTTTCGCATAATGACCATTGATCTGACATAACGCCGCTCCAAAGATACAACTGTAATTTCTGTTGGCCAGAAATTACACACTGAAATTCAAAACACTTCTTAAAATATGTTTATTTTATGAGAGGCTTTGAATTTCCTCCAACATGTTGACCATACGAGGACTTTATTTTTAACTTCAGTTTCCCTCACCCACCCAGAATAAAAAATCTGAAATCTTGTCAACGTTCACCTTTTCTATTTTCAGTGACAATCCAAAAAGGTTTTGCTACCTTCATGTGCATATTGGCTTTGGTGCTTTATTACAGGTGCCCTGAAAGAACTGTATTTCCTTTAGATCTACTCAATTTTAAACAGGAAAAAAAGAAAATAAAGAATAACATACTCAGCTTTCATGCTAGAAAACTATGCATATCCACAAACCCCAAAGACACACATTTCTCTGCAAATGCTTTTGCTAAGAAATGATTGCTGGGGTTTTTTTTCATAAACTTTTAAAATTTTTAATTTATGTCTTTTTTTTTTTTTAAATAACATATGCACTTCAGATTGCATTTTAAACATTAACAACAATTTCAAAGTGTACATCGTCTAGCACTATATTTTTTACCAAAGGGAAATGTTTCTGATGTGTGATTTAATTGATGATTTCAGTTCTTAAATATTGTGTCATATGTCAAAGCAAATAGATTTTTAAAGTTTTCTTTAATCTAGGAGGAAAAAAAAAAGAGTGAAACTGTGGACATTTCAGTAATAGCTCAGATCACTAAGTTATGTTAAAATATTTGCTTTTTAATCATATCGTCTGCATGAAAAAAAAAAAAAGGAACAGCTCCCTAAAACAAAACTGCAGGCCAAGATGGGATCTGAGTCATCATTTGAGTATGAAATTCCCCCTTATGAGAAACCTCTACCAGGATCATGAATTAGTAAAATCAGAATTTAATGCCTCTGTACTTTGCTGGATGAAAGTTAAAAATTTGGAATTCTTTCATTTGCAAATGATCTTATTTGCATACTCATTTCCTACCTTTCTGCAGCAAAGTTCATGTGGATTTTCTGACCAGTACTTATTACACGTAGTAAGTGTTACTACAAACTGTACACCTTCCAGATGCCAAGACCTATAGACCAGACCAAACTGGGCAGAGCACACACGGGCTCAGGCTTTGGTCTGGGGATGGACAGAGAATCTTTTAATTTCCACGCATTTCTGTGCTCTCCCGGAAAAGTATCATATCATAACAATAATACAATTATTCTTCATTTCAATCCTTAAGCACTACT
The DNA here is from genome assembly GCF_003945595.2 of Pipra filicauda. Taxonomy (NCBI): domain Eukaryota; kingdom Metazoa; phylum Chordata; class Aves; order Passeriformes; family Pipridae; genus Pipra; species Pipra filicauda. The sequence continues at coordinate 3,488,895 of NW_024104620.1, forward strand.
AGTTAAATAATAAATAGAGTTCCGATTGATCTATTGTTAAAATGGCTAGTAAATGGCCTTTTTATTCCAATTAACAAATCATCTGCTAAATCTATGAATCTTAATATTCAGGTCTATTCACTTCAATTCATACAATTTATCTGCAAATAGTTGTTGGGCTTTTGATTCTAAATATAATTAGCTGATAATTTTGCTTGGCTGAATTACTTTTCTGGAGGGCCTGCTAAGGCTCTCAGTCGCATTATCTAGCAATAATGAATCTGATAGGTGAAATTTTTTACTGTAATGAGGATGAGACACAGTTGTGACACCTGAGTCTAGTAATAACAGAAGACTGCTAATTATCGACAGCACTTTTTTGTGTGATGCACAGAGAAAAAAAAAAATCCCTCATTATTAAAAAATAAAAAGTTACAATTATAAGTGACACCGGAGGAGAGTAAATAAAATGGAGTGATTAAAACATTGCTGCTTTAAGGGTGTTTTTAATTAAGTGGAAATGCTAATGTTGTCATACTTAGCAGATGGGATTAAAATTAGTTATTGTAAGTAACTCATATTTTATGTTATGGTTTCCACAGCATGTCTACAAGATCTAAGAAAGTGATACATTCCATAAGACATTTAAAAAATGAAATTCTCATAGTCTTTACAGCTCATAATAATGAACATCATGAATAAACTATTGAAAAAAAAATCCTGCCAAGGCTTTTACCATCGTGACTTAACTCGCATGGAATGTAACCATAATGTACTGGGCTGCTGGAATCACACTGCTGGTCTGCCTTTGTCTTTTGCTGATTGCTGCATTTCTGATTTCCTTCACTCTCAACAATAACAGAAGTTTGGTGCTTGGGCAGGCATCCAACATCAAGTGTGGTGTCAAGAAGGTACAGCTTTGGTGCAAGGGAAGATGATGACCACCCACCAAGGTGATGTTCTAAACGAAAGCACAGGATGCATCATGTAACTGCAGATAAAAACCTAATTGCACACTTTCTCCTACTTTATTTGTGTAAAATTTTCCATCTGCTACATCTAAAGATGTCTAAACTGTTAGTATCAAACCTGCATTCAGCTGCCAGCTGTGCACATTAAGGATTGCA